>NC_041384.1:427813908-427890300 GCF_002162155.2 Triticum dicoccoides | reverse complement strand
TCGTTGAGGTGACCGCGGAGTGCTCTGCTCTCTTACCTCTGCACGTGCTCTGCCAGCTGTTGGGCATGCGCACGGTCACGTCGGGGGGGGGGGATATGCATGCGGTTGCGCCATGTGCATTGCCACGTGATGCAGTTACGTGTGGCATGATGGAGTTACGCACTGCAAATTAGAACTGCCATCAGGGCATGCTGATATTCCTGGCTGTCTGGCTTCCCCTTTAATTCCCGTGGCCATTATAACCTTAGTCTCTTCAAGCTTTCAATCGTGCCCCACAACACAAAAAGCACACCCACGACGATGCATAGAGAGGGGATGTCTAGCGGCGCTCCAATGGAGTTCAGCGAGCATAGAGTGGAGACCCACATGAGGGCAATAGATCTCTCGGTGGTATACACCATCGACCCGGCCATGGTGGACGACTACATCAACAGTGTTGAGCAGTTGCTTGCTCGAGACAAGTAAAAGGTGGTCGACATCAACCTCCAATACACCGTCGGTCGTCCCGTCATAGATCATAAGGTTGTCATCGCCCAGTTGTGCGTGCGTCATCATGTCCTCATCTACCACTACTGCATGGCCATAGAGCCTTGCGACCGTTTCAACAGGTTTGTCAATAGCACCGACTACAAGTTCGCCAAAGTGGAAACCATCGACGATGTAAAAGCGCTCAGTGTTTACGGGCTTGGCCGGCAAGAACCTTGTCAAAATCCGTGACCAATATAGGGTCTGGGGTAGCACGAAGAAGAACTCCCTGGTCGAACTTGCCTCGGCCATCATCGACCCCTACTACAAAAAGATGAAGCAGGATGCCTAGAGAACAAGTCCCCTATCCTGGCATAGGTCCTGGATGCGGCAACTGGATGAACCTCACCTCAGGTTCATGGCCAACAGCGTGTACACATGTTACGATATGCACAAGATGATTGTTGACATGAGTAAGTGCCTCGTTACCCAAATCGACGAGCCCGGATCGGGCCACAAGAAGAGCAAGCGTCACAAGAAGTAGATGTTGATCAGATGATCGTTTATGCTAGTTAATCATGCATGTAATATATAGTTTACTTTATTGGTGTGTGGAAATGTCATGTGTGTAGTAACAAGCTATGTAATTATGCATGTAATAGTTTACTTTGGTGTGTGCAAATGACATGGTTGTAGTAGCCACCTATGAAAGTGGATGTTTAATTTGATTATGCAACCATGTCCTTATAGGTGTGTATAATGTTGTTGTTCTGTATGCAATCCCATCGCACATCACAGATGACTTATTAGCAGCAACTGACTATGTTATTATTGGTCTTCGCACACATTTTTGATTGCAGACCTATTTGCCGCGTACCACACATCTTGTTATATTGAACCGTTTCTGTTCTCTTGTCTCAACACAAACAGTTCATCCGAGTGAACCGCATGTCGTATATCGCACACACCTTGATTTGGCTGACCATTTCTTTTGTGTTGCCTAATTACAAACAGTTCATCCAGTGAACCGTATGATGTATATCGCACACACCTTCATCTGGCTGCCCATTTCTTTTGTTCCTCCTCATCGCAAACAGTTAATTGAACTGAGCCATATGCCCTACATCACACATGCAACTAAAATCTGAACTATGTTTGATGCATCCTCCATCGCAAACGTTTTGCACCTTTTTTGATGGGTTTTTACACCACCGTTTGCGATTATTGCATCGCACACAGTTTCGTCGAAGGGTCTCTGATCGTAGTGTCGCGTTAGGAGCATCCTGCAATAGTGATACTATGCTTAATGTGTGATCTATGCCTATCTCTATGATTTTTTGTGTATGATCAACCTATGTATTTGGTGATGCATGCATGTTATTTCACTCATATCATTTTGTGCGCTCCACCAAGATGTATGTGACATGGAAGAGTGACCCATGATCCTAATCGATTGTGCATTTGCATTCAAATGCAAATTCTAACTAATGCACAAATTTAGGGGGAGCTCTTGCTTATAACATACTTCTCAAAGTGACGATTGATACGTCTCTGTGGTATCTATAATTTCTGATTGTTTCATGCCAATGTTATACAACTTTACATACTCTTGGCAACATTTTATATGATTTATTGGACTAACCTATTGATCCAGTGCCCAATGCCAATCCTTGTTTGTTGCATGTTTTTTGTTTCACAAAATATCCATATCAAACGAAGTCCAAACACGATAAAAATTTATGGAGAATTATTTTTGAATATATGTGATTTTTGGGAGGTGGAATCAACACTAACGGAGGCCCACGGCCTCCACAACCCACCAGGGCGTGCTGGGCACCCCCTGGCGCGCACATGTGTCTTGTGCCCTCCATGTAAGTCGATTGGGGCCTTTCTTCGGGCGTAAGAAAGATAATTTATGGAAAAAATCGTGTAAATTTTTTAGCAATTGGAGTTACGGATCTTCGGGAATTTAAGAAATAATGAAGGGCCAGAAAACATGAACGTGAAACAGAATAGAATAGAGGGATAGATCCAATCTCGGAGGGGCTCCCGCCCCTCCGCCGCCATGGAGGCCATGGACCAGAGGGGAACTCTCCTCCCATCTAGGGGGAGGCCAAGGAAGAAGAAGAAGAAGAAGGAGGAGGGGGCCTCTCTCCCCTCTCTCCCGGTGGCGCCGGAGTGCCGCCGGGGCAAGGACCGTGACGGTGATCTACATCAACAATCTTGCTACCGTCAACACCAACTTTCTCCCCCTCCATGCGGTGGTGTAACACCCCTTCTCCCCGCTATAATCTCTACTTAACATGGTGCTCAACACTATATATTATTTCACAATGATATGTGGTTATTCTATGATGTTTGAGTAGATCTGTTTTGTCCTATGGGCTAATCGTGACCTTGGTTGGTATGAGTGTATATTTTATTACGGTGCTTTCCTATGGTGCCCTCCGTCTCGCTCAAACGTGAGGGATCCCCGCTCTAGGGTGTTGCAATATATTCATGATTCGCTTATTGTCGGTTGCTAGAGTGACAGAAGCCTGAACACAGATAAGTGGGTTGTTGCGCATGGAAGTAAAGGGGACTTTATACTTAAGGATATGGTTGGGTTTTACCTTACTGATCTTTAGTAGTTGTGGATTCTTGCTAGAGTTCCAACCATAAGTGCATATGATCCAAGTAGAGAAAGTATGTTAGCTCATGCCTCTCCCTCGTATAAAATTGCAAGAATGATTATCGATCTAGTTATCGATTGCCTAGGGACAAATGACTTTCTTTTTGACAAAAGCTATCTACTTTTATTACCTTGCAATTTACTATTGGTTTTATTCTCACAAAGTACTCATAGTTTTATTCTTGCAAAGTAGTTTCATACTTGTTTTCGGTAAAGCAAATGTCAAGTGTGTGTAGAGTTGTATCAGTGGTCGATAGAACTTCAGGGAATATTTGTTCTACCTTTAGCTCCACGTTGGGTTCGACACTCTTATTTATCTAAAAAGGCTACGAATGATCCCCTATACTTGTGGGTTATCAACGATGTATTTCATTCACTTTATCATTTGTCAAAGCTTTGATCTATATGTTTTCATCAATTACCAAAAAGGGGGAGATTGAAAGTGTAACTAATCCCGAGGTGGTTTTGGTAATTCATAACAACATATAGCTCATTGAACTAATATCCATTCAAGACAAATATTTCCGGAAGTTTAATGATTGGCATGGCATGGGATAGAGATGTCGACCCCTCAGACAAAGATTGGCAAAAGTTCAAGACTCCTCATTTCTATTTTAGTGATCCTAGATCACATTGAGTCCATAGGAAAGCCAATACTATCAAAAGGGGGTGAGGTGTTCCTTAATGGTCTACTTGCTCAAATTCTTAGTGATATTGCTCCAAAACTCTCAACCACTTTCTCCATCCAAATATGTCCAAAACCTAAATTGAAACTCGGCACCACCGATTCTTTCTATCCGGATCCACTGATTTCATATAACATAGCCACTGCCAGGAACCCTAACAGTTCGGTCACATCGATACGGATCTCGGTTTCATCGAGATGGCCTTGCCAGCGCCCTATTATCTATTGTATTCGCTTCGGTCTTGCCGAGTTTATGCAATCCGTCTCATCGAGTAGGCTTGACAGATTCTCTATTGCTTATTGCTTCACTTCGGTCCCACTGAGTTGATGCAATTGGTGCCACCAAGATGATGTTTGCCCTAAGCCCTAGCACATTGGTCCCACCGAGTTGTTCTAGTCGGTCCCACCGAGATTCCTAGTGTTCACATTTTTGAACTGATCGGTGCCACTGAGTTTAACTATTCGGTGCCACCGAGATGAGTCAAATGTGTGTAACGGTTGGATTTTGTGTGGAGGCTATATATACCCCTCCACCCCCTTCTCCATTTGTTAGAGAGCCATCAGAATGTGCCTACACTTCCACCATCCATTTTGTGAGAGAGACCCACCTACTCATGTGTTGAGACCAAGAGATTCCAATCCAACCTTTTGAACTTTGATTTCTAGCCTTCCCCAAGTTGCTTTCCACTTAAATCCCTCTTCCACCATAGCCAAATCTGAGAGAGAGAGAGAGAGTTGAGAGTTGGGGAGACTATCATTTGAAGCACAAGAGCAAGGAGTTCATCGTCTACACACCATCTATTACCTTTTGGAGAGTGGTGCCTCCTAGATTGGTTAGGCGTCGCTTGGGAGCCTCTGTTGTGATGTGGAGTTGAACCAAGAAGTTTGTAAGGGCAAGGAGATCACCTACTTCATGAGGATCTACCCGAGTGAGGCAAGTCCTTCATGCACGATGGCCATGGTGGGATAGATAATGTTGCTTCTTTGTAGGTGGAGCCCTCCGTGGACTCGCGCATCCCTTACTCTTCATGGGTTGAAGTCTCCATCAATGTGGACGTACGATTGCACCATCTATCGAAACCACGCCAAAAATCTCCATGTCTCCATTGGGTTTGCCTTCTCCAAACCCTTTCCTTTACCTTCATATGTAATGTTTTTACTTTCCGCTGCTATACTCTTAGAATTGCATGTGTAGGTTGATTGCTTGACTTGTGCTAATTGCTAAAATATGCCCACAACTAAAATTGGGAAAATGATAGATTTTTATTTGGTCAAGTAGTCTAATCACCCCCTCTAGACAAACTTTCAATCCTATACCGGCACGAGTGTGGGTGTACTTGAGGTCGAACCCGACCACCTTGTACTTCTCCGCAGCAAGCAACAGCTCCACGGTGTTGATGGAGTTCTCCACCCAGATCGGGTTGTTGGTGTACACCACCAAGAGCTCTGTGAACCTTCTATGGGTGTCCGCTACGGCATGCATGGTGAACTGCCGCTCGGAGCACCATTGGAGCCGCGTAGGATACCCTATAAGAATTTGTCGTCATGGGTGTGCTTCTTGCAATACTGGGGCGCAATCGAAATGTTGAAGAGACACAAGGGTTAAATGGCCGCTGTAATAAATGGGGCCGACCGACCTGTGATCATCACGTCTTGTCACTGCGTTCCTAGCGGAGGATTCTAATGCATGCTTGAGCACCCTACATGTGTATCGTTTGACCACGCGTGGTCTCGAAGAGGCGCCAAATGTATCTTTGGCGAGCATGTTCCCACGCAACCACGCATGCTTTGCTCGGCTAGATTGGCCACGTGTCAGCTAGAAGAGGGGCAAATCGTGGGCCTTTATTGGCAAAAATCTTTGCAAAATCGAAGTGTGTGGAATGACTTAGAGCAGTGCACATGTTCGATAATAAGTTTACCTTTGGGTGATAATGTCAAAGTTACACAGAAGGGTAATGATGGACACTCGATTACGGTAATTCTACGCTCTACAAGGCACACAGTTGAAGAAACCAACTGTGTGCAATAATGTCGAAGATTGTTGTCGAGTCCGCCATACAGATCATTTGCGATGAGATCGACAGGGGAAACACATTCGAGAATGGTAAATAAAATATAAGTCCATTGCATATTAAGGTCAAAATAGTACTACTAGCATACGAGTCTCATACAACGCCATTTCAATGATTGTACCACAAAATCCCAAAATATTACAAGGTTCAATTTCTAGAGTTATGTGGCTCAAATTCGAAGATACAAGGTTCAAACTGATATTAGAAATGAAACTGAGCTCATGCAGTTGCAGATGCCCACGCTGATCAGCTGAACATGGACATAAGAGGGGTTCAAACTGATATTACTGTCAGTGCATCAAGTGCCCCCTTAGTGGTTTTGGAGTATTGAAGACCAATAGGTTGAGGGACTAATGTGTTTGTGAGTGTACACATGAGAGATAGTCCCTGAAGATTTGGTTTAACACATGGAAGACGACCCCTAAAAATGGATTTCTTCAAGTGAAGAATTTAGTGATGAAATTGGTACGATCTTTGAAGAAATTGACGTGAAGACTTGAAGCTTGAAGACTTTTGTTTTCGTAGTTTCTTTCTTCTTACTTTGAGCCATAGGAAAAACTGTAGTGTTAAAGGGGGCCTAGGTGAATCATAGTTCACATTTCTAAACTTATGCTCAAACATATACACACATAAGCCACTTCGAGTGAAGCCTTTGGAAATCTCCAAAATAGCCGACGCATTTGCTAGCGACAGTGACGAAGTTCATCTGGTCGGTGACGAATTTGGTCAGGCCGAGGAGTTAGGATTTCGCCAGTGCGATCTACCAAAAGTGAGGAAATTGAGTGCCCCAATGAATTTGAGAGTTCAAATTTCGACCATTGTTGACCCGTGGGCTAGTTATCGAGTGGATCCGTATCTTGGCAATGGTCATATCAGAGAAGGGCATTTATGACAATTCATGTCGGGTTTCCCCTGGCAATAAATAGCAGCCCCCACAACCACTTGTTGGTTGGATGCTCAGAGAGAACTTGACACTTGTCATTTGAGAGCAACCCATCCTCTGAAGACCTTGGGAGAATCCTAAGTCTGTAAAATCCCAGAGCCAAAGTAATCGAGCATCACTGAAGAGACTAATTTGTGTGATCTGAAGCTTTTTACCTTGGAAGACTACCATACTTCCAGATGGTTAGGCGTCATGTTCTGAGCACCCAAGAGTCATTGTGGTGTGCCAGTGAACAAGTCTATGAAGGTTTTGGAAGTCTACCTTGAATACTTGCCACGAGTGATTGGGTGATGTCTAAGTGACCTTAGCTCAAGAGGAATATGGTGAGGCCTATGTGTCCTCTGAGTTCGTCTTAGCTGCCTCAACAAGACGTACTGTTGATACAACAACTGGAGCTGGTCTACCAAATCATTGTGTCTTGATCGAGCCAACCTGGTTTGAAATTCCTTACCCTTCCCTTACGTTATTCCGCTGTTGTAGAATTTGTGATCTACTTTCTGAATAACTTTAACTGAAGACTTTCATCATGTTGTATTTTATTTCTTCAGTTCATCTTCCTCATGCTTTTATGCCTATATGATTGCATGTTCTTCACCTGTATGTATCTTGTGTGCATGCTTTTAATTTATGCGATGATTCAGTTCCCTCACGTTTTTATTTCTTCACTCTGATCTTTGTCAAATTCTTCAGAGTTTGTCGAATTTCTAAAATCTCCCATTCACCCCCTCCAGGAGTAAACACACACTTTCAATTGGTATCAGAGCAAGGCACTCCCTTGTTCTATGTGATTCTAGTTTAACCACCTGGAGTTTTAGTTATGTCAACCGTAGGTATGATCAAGGTCTCCGTTGCGTGCCCTATCTTCGATGGCATAGATTATCCCAAGTGGAAGGTCGTGATGCGGAAGGATCTCCTATCTATGAATAGTGAGCCATGAACCGTCACTGAGATAGGATTGCCTGACCTCTACAAGATGGCTAACGCTGATGAAATTCGCAATTATACTTTGTTGGATACCTGGGTAATGGATATTATCTGTTCTAGACTATCCAGAGATGAGTTTAGGCATATCATGCATCTATGCAATGCAAAGCTCATTTGGAACAAGATCTCCGATGTCTATGAAGGGCACTGCACTTGTCAAGATCCTTGGTTCATCAAGTTCAAGGAGTCACTCAAGTCGATGCCTTACGATCCAGATTCATCTTCTTCAGCCATGTGCCTCATGGCCAAGGGCACCAAGGTACTCAAACATTCTTCATATTTCTCAAGTGAAGATGAATCTGATAAAAACCTAACTCCTAGCTATTTCAAACTTGCTACATTGCTACAAGGTAACAAACTGCTATGGAAAGGATTCAAAGTTTGCTAGACAAAAGTGATGATATATTGAACGATGAAATGGAACATACTCAAACTCTGACTGATGACCTCGAGCATCTTTAGTCAAAGTATGACAAACTTAAAAGTCATCATGTGGCCCTCTTAGCCGAACACGAGAAGCTATCCTATGAATTTCTTCAAAGGAAGTAAGAACTCGAGAACCTGAGAGCGTCTCATGATGATCTTCAAAAAGACAACGATTCATTACTCTCTCAATAGACCAACACCGCCCAGGAAGAATTTGCTGCTCCATGCTTAAAATGACTTGAACGTGAAAATGAAAATTCTTCAGCTGAATGTTCAAATGCTTCAACTGCTGCTATATCTTCAAATGTCTCTGTGGTTTCAATCCCCTCATTGGAGGAGACCACAAGTGTTATTGACCAAAATGCATGTCTAGAGGAATTGTACGTCACAGGCATGTACCAAAGCCTCAAAGGGCATCAAACACTTTGTGATGTGTGCAAGAAGTGGATTCTGAATAGGAACCCTAGGAAAGAGGGTATTGCTTTTGAAAGAAAGCTAAATGTAGATGGATCTTATTGGAAACCTGAGTAGTATCCCAGAACCACATGGGTTGCTGCAAAAGGACCTCCAGTTGATCCATCCACTCAATATGGCTACACTTGTGACACTCCACATTCTTCCGATGAGTCATTTGACTCCAACTATAAGCTATTAAAAATTAGAATGGTGAACTATTTGCTAGATTTGTTGGTCCTAACTGCAGGAATGGTCCCCCAGTGAAGAAAATCCGGGTGCCCAAAAATCTTGTTCAAGATCTTCAGGTGAATGTCATCGTGACACCACCGAAGAAGAAGAAAAACCCCAGGGAAAATTCTTCACCTGGACCAAAGTTGTCAAATGGATGCAAGCCAACTGATGCTCGAACTAATGTTTCTTCGCAGGGAAACAAATAGTGTTATGATGAATATGTGCATTATTCTTAAAATCACTATGTGCATAAATCTGCTAAGAATTTCTCTACATACTCTTATGAGTACTATACCCCTACTTTGAATAGAAGTGCATATTCTTTAATGCCTAAGTTATCTATCAATGCTTTGCGTTACATTACTTCTTAGCCACCCATTAAGATGTGGGTGGTTAAGAAAAAGAACTAATCTCTTCTGCAGGGTCAGGTCTCCAGACACAAAAAATGTCTGGTGAATTTGCTGAAGACCCGGCACAGTGCTTGTTGGGATGCAAGCTAATCATGATGAAATGAATTCTTCATTTCACGCATACCTATGCTATTAGTTGTGTTCTATTTGATGAAATTCATTAATGAAATTGATCATCATATTCTTCAAACTAAAGTATATGAATTTTTAAGTGAGACTAATGCTTCTACATGATGACACACCTAAAGCTACTGAATGGGTTCCGGACAGTGGCTGCACCAATCACATGACCGGTGACAGGAATCTCCTCACTGATGCTCCCTTTACTCCGTCTCATCTGAAGCGTATCACCTACGCTGACAAAGGAAAAAAGCAAGGTATTGGGTCTAGGTAAGGTTGCTATCTCAAAGGATTGACACATGGAAAAAGTAATGCTTGTTGAGTCCCTAGGATACAACCTCATGTCTATCTCAATGCTTTGTGATCTTGATATGATTATCATCTTCGGCAAATGTAAGATGCATTGTACTAATGGAATCTGACAAGTCCAAAGTCTTTGATGGCTTTAGGAGAGGTGATTTATACATTGTAGATTCCTCTCTAGGTCCTGAACCTACCACATGTCTATTGGCAAAAGCTTCAGAATGCTGGCTCTGACATTGACGACTTGGACACGTTGGCATGAGGAATTTGAGGACACTCATCAAGAAGAAGCATATCATTAGCATCAAGGGCGTCAAATTCATCACAGATCACCTTTGTGGTGCTTGTGAGTAAGGATGGCAATTTTACCCATGGGTATGGGTACCCGCGGATATCGTACCCGCATGGGCCGGTGTCGGTGTACAAAAGTAGGTGCTCTCCTTTTGCACCCCTTTACTTGTGCACGGGCAGTGAGAGCCGCGCCCACGACCAAACTAAGCAGGGCAGGGGAGGGATGCCGGAGCACAAAATGACCAGAGCAATGCCAAGACCAGAGACACAAAGAGAGCAAGAGGGCGAGGTGGACTCCCCCGCTAGACTCTTGCTGGGGTGGCTTCCGCAACCTCGGTAAGATCCTTGTCGGGGCAACTCGCCTGACACCAGCAAAGCGCGCCACCCTTGAGCCTAAGGGGTTCCTACGCCATATTGGAACCAAGGCTCGGGAGGCACCTCCGTGGTGGCATGCAGATCTTTGTAGAGGTCATAGACACACAAGATCAAATGAGAACCACAAGACGACAACCCTTGGAGAGATCCTTGCCAAGGAGATCCACGAAACCCCTGGCAAGACCCTTGCCGGGGACGATCGCGGTGCCGCAGCGAGACCCTTGCCGGGCCCTCGGCAAGACCCTTGCCGAGGACGCCCGCGGGGCCATAGCCAGGCCCGCGTCTGCCAAAGCCTCCACCACCGCTCCCATACAGCTGCCAGCTCGACCAGCTGAGCAGGCATCTGCGTGGCAGCGCGTAGCCTCAACACCAACTCAGCAAGCACCTGCGTGGTGGCATGCAGATCTTCGTGAAGGCTCCACCATCGCACCAACCCAGCAGCCAGCCAATGTGGCGCTACAACGCCTCATCAGCTTGAACGCGCGTCGGGGCCAGGCGAGGCGACGACAGCTGGGACAAGCTTCTTTGTCGTCCCCAATAAAGCAAGAGGGGCACATCGGTAGCGCATTAAATATGTTTGTCCGACAATGCCAGGGGATAGACTCAGCCCCGGTAAACCTTTCCACCTCCCGTGTGCCACTGTGGCAACCCCTTTTTGTCTATAACAGGAGGCCTGAGGCGTACTGGAGAGGGATTCGGATCTTTTGGACTAGAGAGCTACTGCAGCTAGTTCAAGAACAGAAGAACACCTAAATACACATAAAAGCAGGACTAGGGTTTTACGCGTCTCCGTGGCCCGAACCTGGGTAAACGATCTGTGTGCTGACTGCCAGACCCGCTCTTCGCACAACCCCGCGCCCGCCAACCGTGGAAGGGATCCCAGTGACGCAATAGGTGTCGTTTCCCACCGACATCTCTAGCACGCCAGGTAGGGGGTGCGCAATTGTGAGAATCCGGTTTAGCAGTTAGTTTAGCAGTTCTTCATCGCCATGGCTCCCAAGAAGAATACGATCACGGTGATCGGCTCGTCGGGGGCCAAACGGCCCGTACTAGTGCGGGTGAGTGGTGGGGCGGTCGCAGACGGAAGCCGAGGTGCGGCTTGCAAACCCCCGCATCGCTCTGGAAGCCAAAGCCTGGCGAGCGGCATCGTTCGTGCGTGAGACAACGGGCCACACGCCACCAAATCCAAAGACAGAGCCAGGCCCCCCGCAGGCAGCGTGGGGCCCTCCAGGGGCAGCGGCGTGCCACCCACGGGCAGCACGGCGACTTCTGAGGCACCTACACGGGCGCCCCCAACGCGCTCTTCCTAGGTTGTGCGCGACGAGCAGCGTCACCACGCTGGCGACCCTGGGCACCGTCGTGGGAAGAGCCCTGTGCATCATTCGCGAGACGTAGAAGGCCAGCACGCGCGCCGAAGTGCTGGCGAAGATGGTGTACAACCGCTGGGCCATGAAAGAGCCCCTTCTAACATGGTTAGAAGTCAAAGCGCATCACGGTCCACACAGCTTTCGCCACCACCCACGCCAGCGGAAGCTTTGGCACGCGCGCAGTTGCTCCTCGACTTTCCTCCTGCTGTGGAGAAACTCAATGAGTGGAGGGCCACCATCCGAAGCCTCGTCGGCATTGCCAACAAAGATGAGCCACGACCGGTGGGACCCCCTGGCCGGTGCTCCGTTGAGCCGCTGCATGCCTGTGGTGGAAGGATCGGGGGCGCTGCGGCCACGGTGCACTCTCCTCCTCCACGCCAGCCACCGCGGGTGTCGATCTGTCATGACGGCGCTTGTGATAACATTTCCATAGCATCGTCCGACCCACGAACCCACCGCGATCAGCGCCAAGTTCTTCGAGAGCGAGCCCGTGAAGACCCTCAAACCACCATCGAGCGCCGGCACGACGCGCGCCACCAGACAGATAGGCGGGCGACCTTCCCTACGAGGTGGGTTGCCCGGCCTTTACCTGTGAGTTGCGGCAGTTCTAGTGGCCCTCCCACCGCATGTTCAAGCCAGATGTTGGGGAGAAGTACAACGGCAAGACCCACCCGTTGGAGTTCCTCAGCATCTACACCATCGCGATGCAAGCTGCTAGAGCCCGCGATGACAAGGTGCTTGCCAATTACTTCCCGCTGGCACTCAAACCCAATGTCATGTCATGGCTGATGCACTTGCCGGCGGATTCCATTTCTTCTTGGTCGGACTTGTGCCATGAGTTTGTTGGTGCCTTTACCGGAGGCCACCAAGCTCATGGCCAAGCAATCGACTTGCATATCATCCTCCAGAAGGAAGGTGAAACCCTGCGCAAGTACATACAGAGGTTCAGCCAGGTGCAATACAACATCCCAGATGTTCATCCCGCCGCCGTGATCAGCGCATTCCATCAGAATGTGCACAACCGCAAGATGCGCGAAGAGATGGCGATGAAAAAGGTCAAGGATGTGGCCGAACTTTACATTCTGGCCGATAGGTGCGCTCGAGCGGAAGGGGGGAGGATGTACCCCGGCGAGGACGCCGATGCGGAAACCGACTCCATAGACGAAGACGCGGCCACCCCGATGAAAAAGGGTCGGCGCCGCAACAGGAAGCGCAAGGGCAAGACTGTGCTTGTCGTTGAGGGATCCGAGGACATCGGCACTGCCAAGAAGGCCAAGGCAGATGAATCCAGCAAGGAAATTGCCGGGTGCGCCACTTGTCGGGCCTTGGCGGCTGCCGTCAAGCTAGGAGCCTCCGACAAGCAATATTGCAAGATTCACCGCACCAAGGGCCACGACCTCCAGAACTGCCGGCAAGTCAAGCTGCTTGCTGAGAAGCAAAAAGCCGAATATGAGAGGTGGAACAAGGAGAAGGGTCAGGATGGTGTCGAGGGGTCTGGCAAGAAGCGTGGCAGCCAAGGAGGCCGCCGCGGAAAGGATAATCAGCAAGAGAGCCCCCCGGGGCCACGACAAGAAGCAAGTAGATGATGATCATGGCGAGGATGACGAGTCTGGCGAGCACGAGTTCCAGAAGGCTACGGAGGCCATGTGCGTCGATGGTGGAACCTCGTTGCACACTTCTCACCGCCAACTCAAGCAGTAGGCGCATGAGATTACAACAACGGAACCATCCCTCGATGCTCAGAGGCCACTGAAATGGTTCAGCACGCCTATCATTTTCGACGCCGAGGACCACCCTAATCGCATGACTGCGGTCGGGTGTTGGCCATTGTTGGTTTTGCCAACAGTACGGAACCTCAAGGTGACGAATATGCTAGTTGACGGCGGGGCTAGTCTGAACTTGATCTTGCCCGTTTTGATCAAAAGGCTGCAGATTCCTGATGGAGACCTCGAAGAGACGGGCACGTTTCAAGGGGTCAACCCAGGGAGGAATTAGCCGAGGGGTAAGGTCACGCTTCCCGTCACATTTGGAGGCGAGTTAAACTATAGGTCAGAGAGGATTGTTTTCGATGTAGCCGAGATCCCCTTGCCCTACAACGGGATTCTCGGCCGCCCGACAATAGCCAAGTTTATGGCGGCGTGGCATTACACCTACAACACGCTGAAGATGCCGGGGCCAATGACCATCATCACTGTCCCCTCCGACAAGAAGGATGCACTAATATGTGCCGACCAACTCTACCGGGAAGCAGTTGCAGCGACTGCTGCCAAGGCACTCGCTCCTTCCGCTGGAGCCCCAACAGGGAAGAAGACCGGCAAGACCTCTCGCACCCACTCTGGCAAGCGCACCTCTTCGAAGTGTTGTGCTCCCGTCGAGGACGTGCCAGAGAGCTCTACCAGCAAGAGCAAGAAATCTAGAGCTGCGCCACCAAAGACCAAGAGGGTGTCCATCGGGGAGGATGGCACGGGAGGGGCTTTCATGATAAGCTCCACCCTAGATAGCAAATAGGAAAGCGCGCTCGTCACCTTCCTGCAGGCGAATGCCGACGTGTTTGCACGGCAAGCATCCGACATCCCCGGCGTTCCCAGGGAGGTGATTGAGCACCATCTTGCTGTCTGTCCTCATGCGTGACCCGTTAAGCAGAAGGTCAGGAAGCAAGCTTTGGAACGGCAGGAGTTCATTACGGAGGATATTAGGAAGTTGGAAGCGGCAGGTTTGGTGAGAGGAGTACTCCATCTGATGTGGTTTGCCAATCCGGTAGTAGTGCGCAAGGCAAATGGGAAGTGGAGGCTGTGTATTGACTACACAGATATCAATAAGGCCTATCCCAAGGACCCTTTCCCGTTGCCGCGCATTGACCAGATTGTTGACTCCATGGCTGGGTGTGACCTGCTATCATTCCTTGATGCCTACTCGGGGTACCACCAAATCTTCATGGCGAAAGAAGACAAAGAGAAGACGGCGTTCATCACCCCATGTGGCATGTATTGCTTTTTACGGATGCCTTTTGGGTTGAAGAGTGATGGATCGATGTTTGCAAGGGCGGTCCAGATTGCTTTTGAGCCCCAGCTACATAGAAATATGGAAGGTTATATGGATGAGATAGTGGTCAAAACCAAAGACAGGGCAACACTTGTACAAGATCTGGAACATATGTTTGCGAATGTGCGCAAGATCAACCTCAAGTTGAACCCTGAGAAGTGTGTCTTCGGTGTTCTGTCTGGCAAACTTCTCAGGTTCTTTGTGTCACAGCGTGGGATCGAGGCAAATCCAGACAAGATCGAGGCTATTGAGCAGATTAGGGCACCCAAGCGGATCAAAGACGTGCGTCGGCTCACTGCGTCGGCTCACTGGGTACGTTGAGAGGAATGATATAGAATTGCCTCCTGCTTATCTAGATTATAATTCTATGGTTCGTCATCAGTTTGTTGAGAGGAATGAATAGTTCCTCTGGTACCGACTAATCTTTGACAGAAGGTGCACCGTCCATGTTACTCTCACTGCTCCTGCTTTCTTTGACTTTCAGACAAAAGGGAAATATGTTATAACCAGGGAGGAGGCGAACGAGTACGAGACGAGGACGGAGGCAGCTTGCCTCCAAGCTGCAGCTCGTCAGGCAGTAGCTGCTGCATCTCAGTACGACCCCAGCTACAACTTTGGATTTCCACCAGGCCAGCCGTGGCCATAGACCAACTTAGGTCAAAAGCCTAAGCTTGGGGGAGTACGTATTCCTCACCGACATTACATTCATGTTCACACACTCATGCCAGTTGTTGGTGCTCATACTTTTTCTTTGTATCATCCATGCTAGTTTTGTTATTTTTAAGACTTCTTCTTGTGTGTTCGAAAAACCTTAATAAAAACCAAGAAAATTAGTTGTAGCTTTTAGCTAGTTTATTTTGCATGCATGTAGTAGTGGTAATTAAAAAGAAAACCCAAAAAGATTTCTTGTTCTTCTTTTGCTTGTTGGGAGCTTTCCCATGTAAATAGTTTTATTTCCTTTCTTTTCTTTGGGGGTCGAGAGGGCAAGACCGTGATGAAAAAGTTTAGTGGCTCTTACATGCATTATTGTTGATCTAACAAAGAGCCCATATTACTTTGTCTTCTCCTATGTATTAAACGCTTGCAGATTCTAGCTTAGTCCAATGCACGTGCACTATTATTATCCACACCGTTCGATCGTGGAAGTGAAAGGCAATAATGACGATATATGATGGACTGATTGAGATGAGAGAAGCTGGTATAAACTCGACCTATCTTCTTTTTGCAAATATGATTAGTTCATCGTTCCTGATTCAGCCTATTATGAATGAAACATGTTTGCAATGACAATTAGAGATTATAGTTGCTCATGCCATGCTTAATTAGCTAGGAGTTTATAATGGTTTACCTTGCGTGCCAACATGCTATTAAAATGGTTGTGATGTGGTATGATAGGGTGGTATCCTTCTTTGAACAATTCGAGTGGCTTGACTTGGCACATGTTCACGCTTGTAGTTGAAACAAAATCAACATAGCCTCCACCATATTTATATTCATGGTGAATTATATCCTACTCATGCTTGCATTCAGTGTTGATTAATTTTAATGCATGTTCATGACTGTTGTCGCTCTCTAGCTGGTCGCTTCCCAGTCTCTTTCTAGCCTTCACTTGTACTAAGCGGGAATACTGCTTGTGCATCCACTTCCATAAACCCCAAAGTTATTCCATATGACTCCACCATACCTTCCTATATGCAGTATCTACCTGCTGTTCCAAGTAAATTTGTATGTTCCAAACTCTAAACCTTCAAATGAAATTTTGTTTTGTATGCTTGAATAGCTCATGTATCAACTAGGTCTGTCTATATCTTCCATGCCAGGCGGGTTATTATCAAGAGGAGTGGACTCCGCTCCTCACTCACGAGAAAATGGCCGTTAACCGGGATGCCCAGTCCCATGCTCTAACCAAATCAAAATAATTGCAAACAAAACTCCCCCAGGATTGTTGTTAGTTGGAGGCACCCGTTTTTTGGACAAGCCATGGATTGATGTTTGTTGGTGGTAGGGGGAGTATAAACTTTACCATTCTATTTGGGAACCGCCTATGATGTGTGTAGCATGGAAGATATCGAGATCTCTCGGTTGTTATGTTGATAATGAAAGTATAACACTCAAAATATTATTTATCTCTACTTCAAAATCGAGCTCTGGCACCTCTACAAATCCATGCTTCCCTCTGAGAAGGGCCTATCTATTTACTTTTATGTTGAGTCATCATCCTCTTATTAAAAAGCACCAGTTGGAGGCACCGCTGTCATTTTTTTATATTACTATTAGTTTACATTGAGTATGACTGTGACTGGATCTCTTTTACCATGAATTACAATGTTTAGTCAGTCCTTGATCTTCAGAGGTGCTCTCAATTTATGTTTTGCGGTCTCAAAAAGGGCTAGCGAGAAACTATCTTGAGAAAGTGTTTTGTAAAAGTGTTGTCATCCCAGATTTACTAAATTGAGACCTTTTGGAAAGTGTCCGCAAAACATTCTGGATCTCTTCCTTTTTGGAGTCTGAAACATTCTGGAAAGTGTCCCTTATGTATTCCTCCGGGGTTACGGTTTCAATAACATTAGTTTCAACATTTATGGGATTACCTGAGATATAATGTTTGATTCTTTGACCGTTCACCACCCTCGGGTCTGTGCCTTTGGACTTGTTGATTTTTATGGCACCGGAATGATAGACCTCCTCGATGACGTAAGGACCTTCCCATTTAGAGAGGAGTTTTCCTGCAAAAAATCTTAAACGAGAGTTGTATAGCAATACATAATCACCTACATTAAACTCATGTTTTTGTATCCTTTTGTCATGCCATCTTTTAACTTTTTCTTTAAACAGTTTGGCATTTTCATAGGCTTGGGTTCTCCATTCATCAAGTGAGCTAATGTCAAAAAGCCTCTTTTCACCGACAAGTTTGAAGTCATAGTTGAGCTCTTTAATGGCCCAATATGCCTTATGAGGGACTCCTGGATTAAGGGGGTCTCCAGACAGCCGGACTATATCCTTTGGCCGGACTGTTGGACTATGAAGATACAAGATTGAAGACTTTGTCCCATGTCCGGATGGGACTTTCCTTGGCGTGGAAGGCAAGCTTGGCAATATGGATATGTAGATCCCCTCCCTTGTAACCGACTCTATGTAACCCTAGCCCCCTCCAGTGTCTATATAAACTGGAGGGTTTAGTCCATAGGACAACATACAATCATACCATAGGCTAGCTTCTAGGGTTTAGCCTCTACGATCTCATGGTAGATCAACTCTTGTAATACTCATATCATCAATATCAATCAAGCAGGACGTAGGGTATTACCTCCATCAAGAGGGCCCGAACCTGGGTAAACATCATGTCCCCTGCCTCCTGTTACCATCCGCCTTAGACGCACAGTTCGGGACCCCCTACCCGAGATCCGCCGGTTTTGACACTGACATTGGTGCTTTCATTGAGAGTTCCACTGTGCCATCACCATAAGGCTCTATGGCCCCTTCGATCATCGGTAATGATGCGGTCCAGGGTGAGGTTTCTCTCCCCGGACAGATCTTCGTATTCGGCGGCTTCGCACTGCGGGCCAATTCGCTTGGCCATCTGGAGCAGATCGAGAGCTATGCCCGTAGCCATCTGGTCAGGTTCGGAAACTTAAACTACACTGCCGACATCCGCGGAGACTTGATCTTCGACGGATTCGAGCCCATGTTAGGTGTGCCACACAATCACGACGAGCATGACGTAATTCTGCCGTCGGAGATCGCATCTGCAACTACTCTGGCCTTCAATCTGGAGCAAATTGCGCCACCCGACGACGGAGGGATGGGCCCCGCCATGGAGGCCGCACTCTCAGTGGCGATGGAGCCGGATATTGACTTCACCCCTTAGGAGAGCCGTGTTGCCGAACCACTGGATTTGTCTCCGGCCACGGACTCCGAGCCACCTGCATTCGTGCCTATCGAATCCGATTGGGCGCCGATCATGGAGTTCACCTCCGCGGATATCTTTCAGCACTTGCCTTTCGGCGATGTGCTAAATTCATTAAAGTCTCTCTCCTTGTCAGGAGAACCTTGGTCTAACTATGTCCGGCTAGAATGGGATGCGGACAATGAAGAAATTCGCTACCCACCCACCACCCACTTAGTAGCCTCTGTCGACGATTTAACCGACATGCTCGATCTCGACTCCTCAAACATCGACGGCAAGGACGACGATGCAGGAGAGGAACAGGAACTAGTTCCCACAGGGCACTGGACAGCCACTTCACCACATGACATATCTTGGTGGATACACCCAAAGATAGTGATGACGAGGAACGGGAGGAGACAGCGGAGGATGACCCATCCAAGAAGCAAACAAAGCATTGGCGTAGGTGCCGCTCCAAATCCCGCCTCGGCAAAAACAGCGATAACAGCGCAAGAGAAAATAACACTCCAGTCAACTCCATAGGAAACGACGACCACATTGCCCCAGCGGCGGAGCACAATGAAGCTACAAACGGCGAACATAGTACAGATCCGACGTCTGAACACAGCAATGCCGAGGATAAACCTCATCAAACCCCCTTTGGGGAGGAAAATAGTCCGGACGAAGATGCACACATCATCCCGGAAACGAACTTGGAGCAAGACAACCTCTGCAGAAGGCTTATTGCCACATCGAGGAGTCTGAAGAGGCAGAAGCAAAGGCTTAACGCCGAACAAAATAAGCTCAACAGCAGGTGGAACAAAGTGCTCGACAACAAAGAAAAGTATGGTGGAGGTCACCACACAAAGAGCTATCCAAAGCATAAGCTATTACCCGAATTCAACGATTAGTCCTTAGAGCCCATACAGCCGAAAAATAAAACGGCCACCCGGCTGGATCAACCACCGTGTGACCGCGATAGAGCGGCTAACAAGGTCGCACATAAGTCAACACACGATCTACGTGAGGACTTGCGCCAAAAATCTAGTATGACCAGATCCATCTATGGATCTAGGAAGCACGCTCCGGCACAAAATCAAAATCGAATACTACAACCGTCCGAACGCCATGATACATCCAAATACAGGGGTGCCGCACACCCCTTATGTTTCACCGATGAGGTGCTGGATCACGAATTCCCAGAAGGATTCAAACCAGTGAACATAGAGGCGTACGACGGGACCACAGACCCTGGGGTCTGAATCGAGGACTTTATCCTCCACATCCATATGGCTCGCGGAGACGATCTCCATGCCATCAAATACTTGCCCCTCAAGCTTAAAGGACCAGCTCGGCACTGGCTGAAAAGCCTCCCCGAAAACTCAATTGGAAGTTGGGAGGAGCTCGAGGACGCTTTTCGGGCTAATTTTCAAGGGACCCACGTCCGACCTTCGGATGCACACGATTTAAGTCATATAATTCAACAGACCGAAAGCTTTGGAATAGGTTTCTCACTAAGAAGAACCAAATCGTCGACTATCCGGACGCTGAAGCCTTAGCAGCTTTCAAGCACAGCGTCCGAGACGAATGGCTCGCCAGACACCTCGGCCAAGAAAAACCGAGAATAATGGCAGCCCTAACAAGCCTCATGACCCGCTTCTGCGCGGGCGAAGATAGCTGGTTAGCCCGCAGTAGCACCAACGACCCAAGCACATCTGAAGTCAGGGATGGCAATGGAAAACCATAGCGCAGTAAAAACAAGCATCGAAATAAAGAAGACAACCCAGATAATACGGCGGTCAACGCCGGATTCAGGGGCCCTCGGCCAGGTCAGCAGAAAAAGTCTTTCAAAGGCAGCAGAGATGGACCATCTATCCTAAACAAGATTCTCGACAACCTATGTCAGATCCATGGCACCCCCGACAAACCTTCAAATCACACCCACAGAGAATGTTGTGTCTTCAAGCAGGCCCGTAAGCTAAACGCCGAACACAAGGGGGGGAGACACCAAGCGAAGACGAGGACGAACCTCGCTAGCAAAGCACTGGAGGACAGAAAAAATTCCCATCAGAGGTTAAAATAGTAAACAGGATCCATGTGATGAAGAGGAGAAGCACACATGCACTCCGAGACATACGCGCCATAGAGCCCGTCACCCCTAAGTTCAACCCCTGGTTGGCCTGCCCGATCACTTTTGATCGCGGGGATCACGCGACAAACATTCGGCATGAAGGACTGGCTACCTTAGTGTTAGACCCAATAATAAACGGATACCACCTCACACGAGTCCTTATGGACAGCGGCAGTAGTCTAAATCTGATATATCAGGACACAGTCCGCAAAATGGGGATAGACCCGACAAATATAAGCCACAGTAATACTACCTTCAAGGGAGTAATACCAAGCCTAAAGGCCCGCTGTACAGGCTCTCTATTACTAGAGGTTGTATTCGGTTCTCCCGACAACTTCCGAAGCGAAAAGTTAACTTTCTACATCGCTCCATTCCGAAGTGGCTATCAAGCACTACTTGGAAGAGCGGCTTTCGCTCGTTTTAATACGGTACCGCATTACGCTTCTCTCAACCTTAAGATGCTCGGTCCACGTGGCACCATCACAGTTAGTGGAAATATTGAGTGTTCACTACGCGCGGAAGAATGTGCGGTGGCCTTAACAGCCGAGCACTAGACGGCCTCACCAACCAGAATAAATGACAGGTCGTCAAGACCACGGACACGGTTAGACGAGTCCGGCGCAGCACTACATATATATGAGATTGGTTTGATGGTTAAACCCTCATCGACGGTACAAGGGGCTTCCCGCGTGTAATCAGGGCTAGTTGGGCTCAACTTGACTTACCTTGAATTTCAATGGTTTATTGATAATAACCAATTTTCTGGTACGGCAACTTTCACCTAAGTTCTTCTTTTTTTACATATGACATTCGTGCTATACCCGTCCAGGACACGGCACAACGGAGACACAGGCGCAGACGTGCAGCAGGGACTCGCTCAAAGGTTTCTTTTCAGATTAAGACCCTACGTAAACCTTTTTTTTACTGTCTCTTGTTGTTCACATCCTCCGGATACTCAATACAACTGAGAAGGATGCTGATGCTGACGTTATTGGCATGTGGCCACGTCAGGATATTGCACGTACCTGGACACTCTGGGTTTATTATTAAGGGCATTGTTCAGCCCGACATATATTATAAAGACCGAATACCTTAGGGAGTGTTCGGCGTCGCGAGTTTGGCCTTATATGCATCAGCTCCGAATCATGTCTTTGCTCAAATGTTAGGTTTGCCCGGCTCCCATGTTTTGCTACCTTACATTCCACTCTATCGGCTAAGGTGGCACCGGGAGAACTACTGCGATTGTGCTCTGGTTCATCCGGATGACCACCTTAGTAGAGAAAGCCGAAAACTGACTGTCATGATAAAGCGCGAGACTGGTCAACCACTCGATGACTTAGCGGAATCTTTGGGATTCCTCCGCATTAACGAAGGGCCGTTTCCCGGTCATGTACGTACACGGCTCGTATTTGGATGAGCGCGGAAGTACCAGGGGCTATATAGTAGTCCCACCATCAAACTCCTATGGCTAAGTGAAAGTGTTAAAGCAATATTGTCTGATTGCCTCGCTCGCTGTGCTACCACCTCCTTCATGGACTAAGATGTTGGATCAAGTGTGAATACGCGTTTTCTGCGAACACCCCCGCATTATATGCGTGGGGGATAAAGCCAACGACTGCAATCTTCCAGGTTATATACATATATACATAAACGGCCGCACATGAGGCATCACAATACTTTCAGGAAAAAGTATAAACACAGCCTTTATAAATCAAATAAAACATTGTTTTTACAATGGGAATACATGTCACTAGAACATAATATTCTTCGAGCACTGAGCCTCTATCGAACGAGCGCCTTCAAGGACTTCTTCAAAGTAGTGCTCGATAGCTACTCGGCCTACGGCCGAACCCTGTGTTGCAATAGTGGTGGCCTCCATATCTGCCCAGTATGTCTTGACACGGGCAAGTGCCATCCGCGCACCCTCTATGCACGCTGACCTCTTCATAGCGTCGATGTGCGGCACAACACCAAGGAATTGTTGCACTAAACTAAAGTAACTATTCGGCCTTGGCCCTTCCAGCCACAGATGATCAACAACAGACCTCATGGCAAGGCCGGACAACCTATGGAGCTTGGCCCACACGGCCATTCACTCATTCAACAGCAGCGGACACACTAGAGCATGGAACTGTGACCAGAACAACTTTTCCACTTCACGATCTTTTTGATCCTTGAAGAACTCGGCCGCATTAGTAGCACTTGCTGCCAAATCCACGTATGCATCTGCAGAACTCCATAGTTGATCAGGAGGAGCATACTTCGGATCTCCGAACTTAGTCCACAACAAAAAGGGCTTCCCAGCCGCAATATCTGCAGCTTGACGCAGCTCCTCCTTCGTCGCTCTAATTTTGGAGCGGGCTTCCTTGGCTGCTACCATGGCCTTCTCCAAGTCCGTCGCCTTCGCTCGGCTTTCTTTTTCAAGAAGCTGGTAACAGTCAGCGGCATCTTTCAACTCAATGGCCATCTTGGCTATTCTTTCCTTGCTCTGGCAATGCGCGGCCTATTCGGCCCTCAGCTCTTCGACCACCTTTAGAGCGGCCACATCGCTATTCCTTGCTTGTTCCTTGGCTCGGGCAAGTTCTGCCCGAAGGGTCTCCACGGTGGCAGCTCCATTTGCAGTAACAACATATTAAAGATACTGGCATCATGCTCCTCTTATTATGTGTTTATCACCGGAGAAATCACTTACCCTGTGCCTCGTCAAGCCGTTTGTTGACAAGCACGATGTCGGCATCTGCCACATCAAGCTGCTGCTTTAGCTCGGCAAACTCATCAGTCCGGCTAGCCACCGGACCTTCAGCCACCTGCACATAAAGGCGGTCTGGTTATTACCTGGGAATATGATCCTCTATTTGCCGCCGTTTTCAACGGCAACCAGAGTCTCAGGGGCTACTATCTGCATAGGGCACACCTAACGTGTGCGGTACTATCAAAAACATACACTATTTCACGTACCTCAAAGCCTTTCAGCAGACTCATAAAAGCTTCATGCAACCCACTTTCGCCGGATGAAATCCTTTCAATCACCGTACCCATTAGTGTACGATGCGCTTCCAAGATGGCTGCTCTCTCTAGAAGATCCTTCAGTGCGTCCGACCACACACTGTACGGTTCCGGACTCTTTCTGTTGCTCTCTTTAGGAGCCGAATACTGAGGACTTCGGGTGGCCAAAGGATTACCCTCTGGCCTTGGCGGATCAGGAGAAACCCTCCGCGACGACACTTCAGGATCGCCCGCCTCATGAAGCGGGGTGGCAGGGGGAGGTGTTTCGCTCTCCATCATCTCCGGAAGAAGATCCCCTAAAGACGAAGTCTGTCGAGAAGGGCTATGATCCGAACTGCGAGATATATGCTTCGGTTATTATCTTCAGAAGTAATGTAAGATATTTTTACTATTAAGTACCTTTTCACTTATAGCTCGGTAGAGGGCGGATCCCCTTGCAGACACTGTGCGGAAAGGATACCCTCCGAGGCAGGACCCTCAGGCGAAGATTTCTTCCCCCATTTGGAAACCTTTGTTTCCGGGTCTTCAGAGGTGGTCCTCTTTCTTCCTTGGGGAGAGGGGATTTCAGATCCTTCTCCCTGGTTGTCCTCCTTCGCGGAGGCACTAAATCCCCCGGTTCGGATAAATGATGTGCGAGGCCTGCTTTCAGCCTCTTTATTCCCCCTTCATCTTCCCCTGAGGGCGCCTGACAAGGCGCGGGCTCGAGCATTCTGTCTAGTACTGGATTGGCCAAGCCTTCGGGAAGGTGGGCTGAACACCTGATCATCTTCACCTTTGTTATCCAGTCCTGGTCAAAGAGCGACTTTTCATAATGATGTTATGATAAATAGAAAGACAGCGTGTTCAGCCATGGGATTACTTACTTGGGTATCAGGGCGATTACAGCTTAGACCCGCATCCCCGGTGGTGTCCGAACACTCTATTTGGGGGTCCGAAGAACAATTTGTACATCTCTTCGAGCGCCATGCCAAGGAAGTGCTGAATAGTTCGCGGTCCTTCTGGATTGAATTCCCACATACGGAGGGGTCGACATTTGCAAGGCTGGACTCGACGAACTAGCATGACTTGCATTACCTTGACCAGGCTGACATCTCTCTCAAGGAGATCTCAGATGCGACTCTGCAATATCGGCACATCATTTACTGGCCCCCAGTTCAGCCCCTTGTTGATCCATGACGTCAGTTGTGGTGGAGGTCCCGAGCGAAAGGCAGGGGTGGCTACCCACTTGGCACTTTAGGGAGCTGCGATATAAAACCACTCCCGTTGCTATAAACTGGACATCTCTGGGAAGGAGCCCTCTGGCCACGGAACATCAGCACTTTTGCTTATTGTGGCACCTCTGCACTCTGCGTGACGCCCCTCGATCATCTTCGGCTTCACATTGGAAGTCTTGAGCCACAGGCCGAAGTGTGGGGTAATGCGAAGGAAGGCCTCACACACGACGATGAACGACGAGATGTGAAGGAGGGAATCCGGGGCCAGATCATGGAAATCTAGTCCATAATAGAACATGAGCCCCCTAACAAAGGGATCTAGAGCGAGGCCTAGCCCTCGGAGGAAGTGAGAGATGAACACAACACTCTCATTGGGTTTGTGAGTGGGGATGACCTGCCTTGGGCAGGCAGCCTGTGCGAGATTTCAGCGGTCAGATACCTGGCCTCTCTCAGCTTCTTGATGTCTTCCTCTGTGACAGAGGAAGGCATCCACCGACCTTGGAGGTTGGATCCGGACATGGTTGAAGGTCCGAAGCGCCTGACCTGAGCTTCGGGTGTTGGAACTCGAGGCGGGGGAAGGATTCGATTGAGCACGAGAGGGAAAAAAGGACAGGCCTCGACCTCTTTATAAAGAGGATGAATATCAAGCGTCCTCGTCGTGGCCGTTGACTTGCCTAAAATCGAGGAGTCATACTAACAGGCACAATTGGGTTACCCGTATTGATGTGAATCCCGTAATAAGGGGGACACGATCTCTACTTTGACAAGACGTGTCTAGAAAACCGCCTCGCAATATGTGCAGCGCTGGTTTGAGAAAAACGGTTCGAATAAAGACCAGGCCATGGCATGATGTCATGCTGTCAAAACGTGTCAGCAGATTAGATTTGTGGAAATATTATTCTCTCTATGGTGGTATGTGGAATTTGTTTTGCAGAGCCGGACACTATCCTTGTGTTCAAAATCTTCTATGGAGTATTCGGAGGAGGAACCCTCCTTGCAATGCCGAAGACAAAACTGTGTGCCGGACTCATCGTCATTGAAGCCTGGTTCAGGGGCTACTAAGAGAGTCCTGGATTAGGGGGTCTCCGGACAGCCGGACTATATCCTTTGGCCGAAATGTTGGACTATGAAGATACAAGATTGAAGACTTCGTCCCGTGTCCGGATGGGACTTTCCTTGGCGTGGAAGGCAAGCTTGGCAATACGGATATGTAGATCTCCTCCCTTGTAACCGACTCTGTAACCCTAGCCGCCTCTGGTGTCTATATAAACCAGAGGGTTTAATCCATAGGAAAACATACAATCATACCATAGGCTAGCTTCTAGGGTTTAGCCTCTACGATCTCGTGGTAGATCAACTCTTGTAATACTCATATCATCAATATCAATCAAGCAGGACATAGGGTATTACCTCCATCAAGAGGGACCGAACCTGGGTAAACATCGTGTCCCCTGCCTCCTGTTACCATTCGCCTTAGACGCACAGTTCGGGACCCCCTACCCGAGATCTGCCGGTTTTGACACTGACACCTTTTGTTCCAGTTTGAGAGGTAAGTGACAAGCTTTACCATAAACCATTTTATACGCAGAAGTACCCATAGGTTTTTTATATGCAGTTCTATGAGCCCATAATGCATCATCAAGTTTCTTGGACCAATTCTTTCTAGATCTATTAACAGTCTTTTGCAAAATTAATTTAAGCTCTCTATTGCTCAGTTCTACTTGACCGCTAGACTGTGGGTGATAAGGAGATGCAATTCTATGATTAACATCATACTTAGCAAGCATTTTACAAAAGGCACCATGAATAAAATGTGAACCACCATCAGCCATTAAGTATCTAGGGACTCCAAATATCGGAAAAATAACTTCTTTAAGCATCTTAATAGAGGTGTTATGATCAGCACTACTAGTTGGAATAGCTTCTACCCACTTAGTAACGTAATCAACAACAACTAAAATATGTGTATACCCATTAGAGGAAGGAAACGGTCCCATATAATCAAAGCCCCAGACATCAAATGGTTCAATAACAAGTGAATAATTCATAGGCATTTCTTAACGTCTACTAATATTACCAATTCTTTGACATTCATCACAAGACAAAACAAACTTACGGGCATCCTAGAAGAGAGTAGGCCAATAAGAACCGGATTGCAATACCTTATGTGCAGTTCTATCTCCAGCATGGTGTCCCCCATAAGCCTCAGAGTGACATTTGTCATAGAAGAACCTTTTCTTTTGCTGGTATGTGAAACTAGGTGTTATAAATTTAGCAACAATATAATTAGCATAATCAGCATACCATGGAGTAGTACGAGAAGCATTTATGACCGCTAGTTGTTCATCGGGAAAGCTATCAACAATAGGTAGTGGGTCATCAAGAACATTCTCTAATCTAGACAAGTTGTCTGCAACGGGGTTCTCAGCTCCCTTTCTATCAATAATATGCAAATCCAATTCTTGTAGCAAGAGAACCCATCTAATAAGTCTAGGTTTAGCATCTTTCTTTTCCATAAGATATTTAATAGCAGCATGATCAGTGTGAACAGTTACTTTAGAATCAACTATATAAGGTCTGAACTTAACACAAGCAAATACAACTGCTAAAAATTCTTTTTCAGTAGTAGCATAATTTCTCTGGGCACTGTCCAGAGTTTTACTAGCATATTGGATAACATTTAATTTCTTATCAACTCTTTGTCCTAAAACAGCCCCTACAGCATAATCACTAGCATCACACATAATTTCAAAGGGTAAATTCCAATTAGGTGGCTGAATAATAGGTGCAGAGATCAAGGCTTTCTTAAGTATTTCAAATGCTTCGACACAATCATCATCAAAACCAAAAGGAACATACTTTTGTAAGAGGTTAGTCAGAGGCCGAGAAATTTTAGAGAAGTCCTTAATGAACCTCCTATAAAAACCGGCATGACCAAGGAAACTTCTTATACCTTTAATGTCCTTAGGACACGACATCTTTTCAATAGCATCAACTTTAGCTTTATCAACTTCAATACCTCTTTCAGAAACTTTATGCGCTAAGACAATACCTTCATTAACCATAAAGTGGCACTTCTCCCAATTCAAGAAAAGATTAGTTTCTTCACATCTCCGCAAAACTAGATCAAGGTTGCTTAAGCAATCATCAAAATAAGTTCCATAAACAGAAAAATCATCCATGAATACTTCAACAATCTTTTCACAAAAGACAGAGAATATAGCAGTCATACATCTTTGAAAGGTAGCAGGTGCATTGCATAAACCAAAAGGAATACGTTTATAAGCAAAGGTACCGAAAGGGCAAGTAAAAGTAATCTTTTCTTGATCCTCTTTGGACACAGTTATTTGAGAGAAACCAGAATAACCATCTAGAAAGCAAAAATGTGTATGTTTGGACGATCTTTCTAGCATTTGATCAATAAAAGGTAAAGGGTAATTATCCTTTTTAGTAGCTTTATTTAACTTGTGGAAATCAATTACCATTCTATAACCTGTAACAATTCTTTGTGGGATCAATTCATCTTTATCATTAGGAACAACAGTAATACCTCCCTTCTTAGGGACACAATGGACAGGACATACCCACTGACTATCAGCAACGGGATAAATTATACCTGCCTCCAAAAGCTTGAATCGAATCAATAAATTTGGGTTGAATACTCTACCCTCAAAAATTGTTGCGATCCCCTATACTTGTGGGTTATCAAGACTATTTTCTGGCGCTGTTGCCGGAGAGCGTAGCTCTATTCTTTGAGTCACTTGGGATTTATATCTGTTGATCACTATGAAGAACTTGAAAGATGAAAGAACCAAGATTTTTCCCTAGACTACGAGGGGAGGTAAGGAACTGCCATCTAGCTCTGCACTTGATTCACCTTTTGTTATGAGTAAACTTGTGACACCTACACCTGCTATTCACTCTGATATGTCGCATGTTATTGATGATGCCACTTCTGCTTTGCATGATACTTATGATGAAACTACTTCTATGCTTGATAATACTGTGCCACTAGGTGAATTTCTTGATGAACAACTTGCTAGGGTTAGAGAGAATGAAATTATTGATGAAAGTGATGATGAAGATTCTCCCCCTAGATATGAATTTCCTGTTCTTCCCGAGGGTTATGTTATGGATGAAGAAACTGCTAGAGACTTTTTAGCTTGCAATGATAGATATGATCTTAAGAAATTGTTAGATAAGTTGAAAGAAAAATCCTTGAATGCTAGAATGAAACATGGCCCTGCTTTTGCTACATCACCTATCTGTATCTCTGATAAGGATTATGATTTCTCTATCGATCCTGAGTTAATTACTTTGGTTGAATCTGATCCTTTTTATGGCTATGAATCTGAAGCTATTGTGGCACATCTTACTAAATTAAATGATATAACCACCCTGTTCACTAATGATGAGAAAACTCGCTATTACTTTATCCTTAAGTTGTTTCCGTTCTCAATAAAGGGTGATGCTAAAATATGGTTTAATTCTCTTGATCCTGGTTGTGTGCGTAGTCCCCGCGATATGATTTATTATTTCTCTGCTAAATATTTCTCCGCTCATAAGAAATAAGCTGCCTTAAGGGAAATATATAATTTTGTGCAAATTGAAGAAGAGAGTCTCCCACAAGCTTGGGGGAGGCTTCTCCAATTACTTAATGCTTTGCCTGATCATCCTCTCAATAAAAATGAAATACTTGATATCTTTTATAATGGACTAATCGATGCTTGCAGAGATTACCTCGATAGTTGTGCTGGTTGTGTTTTCAGGGAAAGAACTGTTGATCAAGCTGAATTGTTATTGAATAATTTTTTGAGTAATGAAAATGATTGGACACTTCCTGAACCAACTCCTAAGCCGACTCCAAAGAAAAGGGGTATTCTATTTCTCAGTCCCGAAGATATGCAAGAGGCAAAGAAATCTATAAAAGAAAAGGGTATTAAAGCTGAATATGTTAAGAATTTACCACCTATCGAAGAAATACAGGGTCTTGATAACTCGACACAGGTAGTAAAGGTAAATTCTCTCTATAGATTCGATGAAGGTGATATTGCTCGTTATAAGTCTGCTAGCCAATGCTTAGATTAGTTTGATAATTTTATTGTTAACCAAGAAAACTTCAATGCTTATGTTTGTAGACAATTGAAACATAATGCTTATATGATTGAACACTTGAGTGATTATATGTATAGAGTTAAAGGTGAACTTAAACTTATTAGTAAACATGCTTCTATGGTTACCACTCAAGTAGAACAAGTGCTTAAGGCTCAGAATGATTTGCTCAATGAATTAAATGATAAGAAGAATGATAATGATGTTAGAGTTATGACTAGAGGGGGTAAAATGACTCAGGAACCTTTGTATCCTAAGGGCGATCCTAAGAGAATTGAGCAAGATTCTCAGAGAACTAATGTTGATGCACCTAGTCCTTCTAAAAGGAAGAAAAAATAAAAATGATAGGACTTTGCATGCTTCTAGTGAACCTGTTGTTGACATACCTGAGAATCCCAATGGTATTTCTATTTCTGATGCTGAAACACAATGTGGTAATGAACATGAACCTAGTGATAATATCAATGATGGTGTTCATGTTGATGCCCAACCTAGCAATGACAATGATATAGAGATTGAACCTGTTGTTGATCTTGATAACCCACAATCAAAGAGTCAACGTTCTGACAATAGAGACTTTGTTTCTAGGAAGCATGATAAAGAAAGAGAACCATGGGTTCAGAAACCCATGCCTTTTCCTCCTAAACCATCCAAAATAAAGGATGATGAGGATTTTGAGTGCTTTGCTGAAATGATTAGACCTATCTTTTTGCGTATGCGTTTGACTGATATGCTTAAAATGAATCCTTATGCTAAGTACATGAAAGATATTGTTACAAATGAAAGAAAGATACCGGAAGATGAAATTTCCACCATGCTTGCTAATTATACTTTTAAGGGTGGAATACCAAAGAAACTTGGAGATCCAGGAGTACCAACTATACCATGCTCCATTAAAAGAAACTATGTTAAAACTGCTTTATGTGATCTTGGAGCCGGTGTTAGTGTTTTGCCTCTCTCTTTGTATCGTAGACTTGATTTGAATAAGTTGACACCTACTGAAATATCTTTGTAAATGGCTGATAAATCAACTGCTATACCTATTGGTATTTGTGAGGATGTGCCTGTTGTGGTTGCAAACGTTACTATTTTAACGGACTTTGTTATTCTTGATATTCCCGAGGACGATAGTATGTCTGTTATTCTTGGTAGACCCTTTCTAAATACTGCAGGGGCTGTTATTGATTGCAACAAAGGCAATGTCACTTTTCATGTTAATGGTAATGAGCATACGGTACACTTTCCGAGGAAACAACCTCAAGTCCCCAATATTAATTCTATTGGAAAAACTTCAACGATTATTATTGGAGGTTTTGAATTTCCTCTTCCTACTGTCACAAAGAAATATTCTTATTGTTGGGGACATGCATATCCCCGTTGGGGTCACTTAGTGTTATTCAAAAATTCTCCGGTTTCATGTTATTCGAAAAGAGTTTGTTAACAAGACTTGATCAACCTTGTTAATGGATTCATTTTGATGAGCATGAGATGGATGAAGTTAGAAAGCACAACTCTCTGTACCGTCCTTTTACTTTTTGTTATTTAGATTAAATAAAGCAAAAATAATATTTTTTGTCTGTTTTCTGAATTATCCTTGCAATAAAAGAATACCCCGAAAATAAAAGTTCTCCAAATGTCCAGAAAATTTAATATGATTTTTTCAAGAATATTTAAGAATTATGGGCACTGAGAACACACCAGGGGGACCCACCATGTGCCCACGAGGGTGGAGGGCACGCCCCTGCCTTGTAAATAGTTTTATTTCCTTTCTTTTCTTTGGGGCCAAGAGGACAAGACCATGATGAAAAAGTTGAGTGGCTCTTATATGCATTATTGTTGATCTAACAAAGAGCCCATATTACTTTGTCTTCTCCTATGTATTAAACGCTTGCAAATTCTAGCTTAATCCAATGCACGTGCACTATTATTATTATCCACACCATTCGGTCGTGCAAGTGAAAGGCAATAATGACGATATATGATGGACTGATTGAGATGAGAGAAGCTGGTATGAACTTGACCTATCTTGTTTTTGCAAATATGATTAGTTCATTGTTCCTGATTCAGCCTATCATGAACGAAACATGTTTGCAATGACAATTAGAGATTATAGTTTCTCATGCCATGCTTAATTAGCTAGGAGTTTATAATGGTTTACCTTGCGTGCCAACATGCTATTAAAATGGTTGTGATGTGGTATGATAGGGTGGTATCCTCCTTTGAATGATTCGAGTGGCTTGACTAGGCACATGTTCACGCATGTAGTCGAAACAAAATCAACATATCCTCCACCATATTTATGTTCATGGTGAATTATATCCTACTCATGCTTGCATTCAGTGTTGATTAATTTTAATGCATGTTCATGACTGTTCTCGCTCTCTAGCCGGTCGCTTCCCAGTCTCTATCTAGCCTTCACTTGTACTAAGCGGGAATACTTCTTGTGCATCCACTTCCATAAACCCCAAAGTTATTCCATATGGGTCCACCATACCTTCCTATATGTGGTATCTACCTGCCGTTCCAAGTAAATTTGTATGTGCCAAACTCTAAACCTTCAAATGAAATTTTGTTTTGTATGCTCGAATAGCTCATGTATCAACTAGGATTGTCTATATCTTACATGCTAGGCGGGTTATTATCAAGAGGAGTGGACTCAGCTCCTCACTCACGAGAAAATGGCCGATAACCGGGATGCCCAGTCCCATGCGCTAACCAAATCAAAATAATTGCAAACAAAACTCCCCCAGGATTGTTTTTAGTCGGAGGCACCCATTGTTTCGGACAAGCCATGGATTGATGTTTGTTGGTGGTACGGGGAGTATAAACTTTACCATTCTATTTGGGAACCACCTATAATGTGTGTAGCATGGAAGATATCGAGATCTCTTGGTTGTTATGTTGACAATGAAAGTATACCACTCAAAATATTATTCATCTCTATTTCAAAATCGAGCTCTGGCACCTCTACAAATCCCTGCTTCCCTCTAAGAAGGGTCTATCTATTTACTTTTATGATGAGTCATCATCCTCTTATTAAAAAGCACCAGTTGGAGAGCACCGCTGTCATTTGCATGTATTACTATTAGTTTACATTGAGTATGACTGTGACTGGATATCTTTTACCATGAATTAAAATGTTTAGTCAGTCCTTGATCTTCAGAGGTGCTTTGCTTTTATGTTTTGCGGTCTCAGAAAGGGCTAGTGATATACCATCTTGTTATATTATATTATGATTGTTTTGAGGAAGTGTTGTTGTAGCGACCCGACCCGAATGGATCAAGTCTCTGTGCTTAAGTGTCATCCCTGGATCGGTATGCTGACACACACAGTACTCGAGGATTTATAACAGAGGTAAATCACATGTAAAAGTAACGTAAATACTATTACCTCAATCCAAATAGCGGAAGTAACAAGGTTGTGGATTCCCATCAACACCAATGGCAAAGTTGAGTGTAGAAATCGTAACCCTACCGTAACACTTACTCGTCGTAAGATATCCTGCAACATGAGACGTTGCAGCCACAGAGGGTCAGTACATTGAATGTACTGGCAAATTCACACCAGAGGATAATAATGAATAAAGGCTATCACTACATGCATATATGGCTGGTGGGAAAAGCTCTATGGTTATAAGGTTTTTGCGAAAAGCCAATTTTTCCCTACTGCAAAGGAATACATTTTAATTAACTATCATGGTGGTTGTTGAACATTGAGAATGGTTGACAACATTCTCAATCCCAATTAAGTAACATCATTAAACCCAACAAACTTAATTTAAAGTAACATGATGAGATCAACAGGATAATCCAAGAACTAGATACTCAAGATGTCCATAACCGGGGACACAGCTAATCATGATTAGTCTATACACTCCGCAGAGGTTTGCGCACTTTTCCCCACAAGACTCGATCTCCTCCGTTGGATTTCTCGCACTACATGGTGTTTGAGAAATGGATGACCGAGACATAGTCTTTCAGAAGCGTTTGCACCTTACGATGGGTAGACCGTACCACCTACAACCCCTACATCTGCTAGTCTACCACTGTAAGAGTTCACACGACTTAATCAACTATGCTAGAGCCCATAATAGCTTGTGGCTGCACACGGAAGTTTCTAGTATGAAAAATCTCATGATCCCTTTGAGCCTGGGTGGCGGTCCATAAAAAAACAGGCAATCCTGGTCTACCCCGGTGCCTAGACAGGCAATCCGAGAATAACCAGGAGCCTCAATCCACCCAGATGTGTGTTGAAGTTGCCACCTTAAGTAAACCATTAATTAATAATCTCACATCTGTCATGAATACTCTCAAAACCCAATCCACGTCTACGAGCATAGCATGGCACTATAAGCATAACGTATAGTAACTCCCAAGGTTTGAATGCAGGGCAATAGGTTCCTACCTCTTCAACTACTTCCCAAAACCCACATGTTATCAATCCTACTCATGCAATGTTTGAGGGTTGAAACTAATGCATAAAAACTGGGTACGAAAGGGATATGATCAAAGTGTGAACTTGCCTGCAATGTTGATGAAGATGATTCACACTCAAAACTCTTGATAGATCTACTCGTCACACTCCGGTCAATCTATCGTAAGCAAGCAATAGTAACCAGACATAAGCAATCACTCAAAAGATCAAAAAGATCAAAGAAGACAATTCGGAAAACATCAAAACCAAGCAAATAGCTCTTGCAACATAAAACTATTTCTAACAGTACCAAAATTATGTAAATTTGGCCTCATCAGAAGGTTTAGGTAAAGAGCTTCGATTTGCAAAAAGAATCAACTCAAACGGAGCTACGAAACTCAAGTTATGATAAAACAAAGTTTGAATTCAAATATTCTCTAATTCAAATTTTAAACTTTTCAAAAACATGTTTGAGTTGGATTACTGGATAGAGGAGATCATAACGAAGACGTGAGTGTTGGTTTCGTTGGATTTGGATAAACGGGTAAGAAGTTGTGCTTGTTTGAAGAACAGCGACTATTCTGTAAATAAAGTATTCACATCCAGGTCCCTGGCCGAAATTACAGAAAAAGAAAAAAACTAAAAGGCGAATGTTCGTTTTCTATACCTATCCAGCGAACGTTTACTAAGTAACTAGTTTTAAAAGAAAAACCGGTTTTTAAACGGAAAACCAAAGAAAAAAAACCTTAAAGAAAACCGGCAAACCGGGGCGGTTATTACCAGTTCGGGGGAAGAAAACCCGACGGCGGTGGCGGCGTTCATCGGCATCCGAGAAGACGGCGGCGGCGGCTCGAGCTTGACCGGATCGGCGGCTCTGGTGGCCTACGGCGAGGGCGGAGTGGACGAGGAGGGGCGGCGTTGGGCGGCGGGTGCGGTGGTGGCGACAGCGGTGGTCGTCGGCGGCGACAGAGGCGGCTTCGGGCGGAGCTCGGCGGATCTCGCCGGCGGCGAGAGATGCGGCGCGAGGCGGGGCTACGAGCAGCGGGGAGGAGAGGAACGGGGCCCGGGGCCTCGTTATTTAAGGGGGGGAGGAGGTGGCGTGGAGGAGGGGTCAGGCGAGGAGGACGCGGAGTCCGGCCGGACTCCGGTGGCGGCGCTCCCGTGCGGGAGTCGGAGACGAGCGGGGTGCGCTGGTGCACTGGGCTGCGGCTGTGGTTGGCCTTGGGCCGGCCCAGTCGGCGGCGGGGAGAGTATTTTTTAAACATTTTCCAAACAATTAAAAATAATAAAAGCAAAAAAATAAAAATATTATATAGGCATATAATATATCAAAATTTTCAGAGAAAGAATATCTACAACATGAACATTTTTCTTGCATTAAATAAAATACACATAAATTCTAATAATTCAAACAGTGCTACTGGTCTATTAAAATCCAACAAAAAACATTTTTAAAATACCAAAATGATTTCAAATTAATTTTTCTCCAATTTTCTATTGTAGGGAATCATGTTACCCTAATTTCCATATATTTTACTTTTGGAGAAAAATAATTTGAATAAAACTCAAATAACCCAAATTGAAAAAATAATTTCAAATGGATTTTAGATTTGAGTTCTTTGAAACTCCCAACTCATATTCCTTATACTTTGAAGAAGTCATTTTATCTTCTCTCGTGAAAATCATTGAGTTGCATAAAGTTTCAGAATTGAAAATTTCCCAATGGAATTCAAATATTTTTTTCAAACACCCTTTTCATTTTTTTAAATGGAAGAAGTCATGTCATCTTCTCTCCAGGGTTTCGTGGTGAAAAGAATTTGAATTCATGGAGGCCAGAAAGCAAATATGAAAGTTTGGGAAAGTCCTTTTATTCCCTCTCAGTTTAACTTTCAAAAAGTTTCAAATTCACTCACTTTCAGACAATCAATCAAACAATCAATCAAATCTATCTATTTATTATAACATTCCAAAATTTAGAATTTTGGGATGTTGCAAACCTACCACCCTTAAAATGAATCTTGTACTCGAGATTCGGAGAGGCTAGCAAGAAAAGGTTAGGGTTTGGGGGCCTCCTCAAAACCCATTTATCATCATAGGGGTCTGGGGTGCTACCACCCATAAAAGCATGGTTACTGTTCCATCAAAACTCATATACTCCATCCTTATTCTTGATAGTGTCGGTCTTCTCAGATCCTCGAGAAAATTCCTCCTCTAAGCTCTTCCAGTAACGGCATAACCTTTTTCCTCAATTCTTTTGTCCTTTCCTCTTGGTAAGGTTATTCCGAGATTTGGTCTTCTTAGCTGACGGGTCTGGCGCCATTACTAAACAACTATCGATATCTCATGTTGGTCAACCATTTATGGTTTCTCCTGCAGGAAATGGGTCTGGGTTGATCCTCACCATATAACCTACGGTTGGCAACAACTGCCATGTACAAGGGAAAAATACTTATACCATTCTAAGGTTTAAACAGAGTTTTGATCGTCGTCTCTCTACTATAGGTAAGTCACTCAGATTTACCATCCCATATATCAAGGCGAACAATAAGAGTAAGTCGGTATGGTGATCAATCCATCCCGCACCCAAATCATTACCTTGTATACGGTTTAGCAAATCTCGCATTCTAACACTCGGTCATCCTCACAAGCATTGCAGAATTTCTCTTGTCGACGAACCAAGTTCGGATATATCCATAGATTCTGCAAGCCAAACAAACATCTATCGTTCCTTCACAACTCTCAGGTTTTGCGTTACTCCTATAAGATCGTCTATCGATAAGGGCATATCCTCTTCCAGGGTTTTTCCTTCAGCAAGAGTGTGCTTGCTTCTTGGCAGGTCCTGGGGCCTGTGGGTTATGGCCCATCTCATCACTTGTAAACCTTGCACTTATCATCGGGCAACTGATCATTATTCCAACTTCCAACTTCCTAGTATTCTTAAATCCATCCAATTGTACTGTCTTCCTTCTATTGGCACCAAACTAGGACATGTTTACTCAGACTCATCATGGAGTTTCCATTGATCCATATTTCCAACATCATACCTCCTTTATATCCAATAGTAATTTATCTATTCATCCCCGTGGGATATCCCTCATACCGGGATAAAAACTTATACTTATGAAGTCCATATTCCACTTCGTGGAACATCATTATCCTTTCCAGGGTCAAGCGTCCTTAGATGGGAATATTGGCCATCTCTGCATGGCACTTCTTCAACTGGGAAATGTGAAACACATCACGAACTCCTGAAAGTCCTTCGGGTGACTCCAACTTGTTGGCCACTTCTCCCATATGCTCCAAAACTCGGTATGGTCCTACAAATCTCGGGGCTAACTATCCCTTAACTCCAATCCGTTTAACTCCTCGCATAGGGGACACGCGAATACATGATCTATCTCCAATTTCATAGACTACCTCCTTGAGTTTTTTTAGTCTACATAACCCTTCTACCTGGACTGCGCTACCTTCAGTCTATCTCGAATAAACTTAACATTCTCTTCTAACTCCTTTGATCACCTTTGGTCCAAACAACTGTCGGTCTCCAACTTCATCCCACATACTCTTGGGGCATCACACATATCGAGACAAAACTCGTATTCATTTTGTCCGAAATCCATTACAGGGTACTACCACCCTTAAAATGCACAAATCTTCCATAGACCATATTTCTCTTATCCTCAAAAATGGTCAAAATCCTTCTTCATAGAGTAACAACTCATAAAATCCATATCAATACCAATGATGCTACTTTATTCATTCTCAAATGATTACAATCTCTCGCTTCTCCATTACATGTCTCAACTCAACACCTCAATATAAAAGAAAAATGTTCTCACTTCTACTACTCCATTTCTTTTGTTGCAAACTCAACTATCTAGCACAAGTTTCCTTCTCCTTGGGGCATTCTCTAGCAAAGTGCCCTGCTCCTTTACAACTAAAACGTATTACTTCTGACAAGTATCGAGGTTTCCTTTTTGGGCAATTGTTGAGGTAGTGCCCTGACTCCTTGCACCTGTAATAGGTGATATGACTCAGGTCCTTCCTGGAATCCAATCTGCTTCTCTTCCTGGACCTTTCCATGCCAATCATGGCTTCTATTTCCTGTGGGTCATATTCTACTTCCTTTGTCGGGAATTCTACTAGATCCCCATTCATGCAATTCTGGGAGATGTGACCTTCTTCTCCACATGAATAGCATGACTTGGTGTAGGGTTTAATTGGTTCTTCTTTGGGCGTGTCCTCCACCTCTTCCTTCATCATAGTTTCTTCTAAAATTTCCATGAGGGCTCCTTTCATTACTTCTTTCTTCTGCTAGATGGTTCGTTGTACCATGGGGTAAATGTGACACTGAGCAGGATAGTGGGTAGTCCCTTCACACAAGAAACAAGTAATCTGCCTATTTGGGCATTCTTCAACTGGGTGACTTCCTTCACAATTAGGGCATTTATCCTTGTGTTCTTTATGGGTGTGTCCTATTTCTCCACAAATCTTGCATGCACAAGGTTTCTTCATATCCTTTCCATAAGGTTTCAACTTTTGGGACGCAAGCCGAGACTTTGGCAAAGTCAACTTTAATTCTTCCCAAGTGGTTACTCCTTGCCATCCATTCATGGTTTGGTATATCCTCCACCAAGTAGCAGCACCTCTTTCAAAGCACTGAAGAGCATGTTGGGTCATATCCTTTCCGACTACAGGATTATTCTTCATGTGATCCTCCATGTTCTGAATCCATCGGTTTGTCTCCAACTGACTCATCGGTCTAGAAAATACAAGCTCATCTTCATTCATCCTCTATTGGGTCCATGGGTTTGGGGTGAGATAAGAGAGAGGGAGAGGGATACACACAATACAAACAAAGTTTTGAAAAGACAGATTTTATTGTGGCTGTCGGAAAAACATCAGACAAATGACAGCTCACAAATGTCGCATCTAACGTAGGTATATAACAGGGGTTTGGTCTTCTAAAGGTCAATAAATCTTCAACGTCGCCACACTCTTCCAGTCTTGTTCATGCCTCCAATGGCTTCTTATGATCATGATTGTCTTTCTCAAGTTCTTTTGCCAGATCAACTCTGTTGACGCGAAGTCTCTCGTGCCGTCCTTTAATATTCCGGAGTTGCGTTCCAAACTTCTGGTTTCAACATCCTTCACATGAACCATGGTCATACTGTCCTTCAGTTCCTGAAAAATCTCCGGTATCCCGAGGTTGTAGCTCCTCCAGCTTGGCTACTTTCAGCTCCTGGGTCCTGAGTTCTTCACGAAATGCTTCCTCATCAAATATTGCTTCCTACAGATCCCTCTTAACTTCTTGATGTAATTCTCCAAATCCTGGTGATACACCGGCTAAGGTTAAAACTTCTTCTTACTAATAGGTGCTTCATCAGCCTTCTTCCATTAAATCCATTATGAGGAAATGCATCCTTAACTTAGCACGGTGACAATAGCATCAGCGGGCGATAACATCACGGATAGCCGTGTTTCTGCCCTTGTCATTTCCTCGAGCTATCATTCCATAGTTGATATCTCCTGCCTTAGGGTTTTCCTTGGCAGAACTTTGAGTTTTTAACTCTTCATGCTCCGGTCTTTCTCCGATACACCTTGATCTCGGGTATTGACAACTTCCATAGTCTACCAAGTTCCATAAGGGTAGCCTTCCTAGGTCATACAAATATGGGAATTCTTCAGAGCCTTCAAATTCTCCTTGTCTTCAGTCTTCAACCGTTGTAGTTTCCATTATTCAGATGCACGGAAAATACTCTTCATTCCGAAGTGGTCTTTGTTGTCCGATATCCTGTACTTCTTAGAGTGGTCCCATCAGTCGAATCTTCGTGTGGTCAAAAGGGAAAAGGGGTATGGTCTCACAAAAGGGAATTTTTGAATAAGCTCGGAAGAGAAGAGAGGTAAAAGATCTTTTTGAAAGGGAAAGTTGTAGAGAAAAATCCTTGCTATGGGCTTCCCAGTTTCTAGGGTCATGTCCTACAGTCAACATGTGCTCTGATACCATCTTGTAGCGACCCGACCCAAATGGATCAAGTCTTTGTGCTTAAGCGTCATCCCTGGATCGGTATGCTGACACACATAGTACTCGAGGATTTATAACAGAGGTAAATCACATGTAAAAGTAACGTAAATACTATTACCTCAATCCAAATAGCGGAAGTAACAAGGTTGTGGATTCCCATCAACACCAACGGCAAAGTTGAGTGTAGAAATCGTAACCCTAACGTAACACTTACTCGTCGTAAGATATCCTGCAACATGAGACGTTGCAGCCACAGACGGTCAGTACATTGAATGTACTGGCAAATTCACACCAGAGGATAATAATGAATAAAGGCTATCACTACATGCATATATGGCTGGTGGGAAAAGCTCTATGGTTATAAGGTTTTTGCGAAAAGCCAATTTTACCCTACTGCAAAGGAATACATTTTAATTAACTATCACGATGGTTCTTGAACATTGAGAATGGTTGACAGCATTCTCAATCCCAATTAAGTAACATCATTAAACCCAACAAACTTAATTTAAAGTAACATGATGAGATCAACAGGATAATCTAAGAACTAGATACTCAAGATGTCCATAATCGGGGACACAGCTAATCATGATTAGTTTATACACTCTGCAGAGGTTTGCGCACTTTTCCCCACAAGACTCGATCTCCTCCGTTGGATTTCTCGCACTACATGGTGTTTGAGAAACGGATGACCGAGACATAGTCTTTCAGAAGCGTTTGCACCTTACGATGGGTAGACCGTACCACCTACAACCCCTACATCCGCTAGTCTACCACTTTAAGAGTTCACATGACTTAATCAACTATGCTAGAGCCCATAATAGCTTGTGGCTGCACACGGAAGTTTCTAGTATGAAAAATCTCATGATCCCTTTGAGCCTGGGTGGCGGTCCATAAAAAACAGGCAATCCTGGTCTACCCCGGTGCCTAGACAGGCAATCCGAGAATAACCAGGTGCCTCAATCCACCCAGATGTGTGTTTAAGTTGCCACCTTAAGTAAACCATTAATTAATAATCTCACATATGTCATGAATACTCTCAAAACCCAATCCACGTCTACGGGCATAGCATGGCACTATAAGCATAAGTATAGTAACTCCCAAGGTTCGAATGCAGGGCAATAGGTTCCTACCTCTTCAACTACTTCCCAAAACCCACATGTTATCAATGCTACTCATGCAATGTTTGACGGTTGAAACTAATGCATAAAAACTGGGTACGAAAGGGATATGATCAAAGTGTGAACTTGCCTACAATGTTGATGAAGATGATTCACACTCAAAACTCTTGATAGATCTACTCGTCAAACTCCGATCAATCTATCGTAAGCAAGCAATAGTAACCACACATAAGCAATCACTCAAAAGATCAAAAAGATCGAAGAAGACAATTCGGAAAACATCAAAACCAAGAAAATAGATCTTGCAACATAAAACTATTTCTAACAGTACCAAAATTATGTGAATTTGGCCTTATCAGAAGGTTTAGGTCAAGAGCTTCGATTTGCAAAAAGAATCAACTCAAACGGAGCTACGAAACTCAATTTATGATCGAACAAAGTTTGAATTCAAATCTGCTCTAATTCAAATTTTAAACTTTTCAAAAACATGTTTGAGTTGGATTACTGGATAGAGGAGATCATAACAAAGACGTGAGCGTTGGTTTCGTTGGATTTGGATAAACGGGTAAGAAGTTGTGCTTGTTTGAAGAACAGCGACTATTCTGTAAATAAAGTATTCACATCCAGGTCCCTGGCCGAAATTACAGAAAAAGAAAAAAACTAAAAGGCGAACGTTCGTTTTCTATACCTAACCAGTGAACGTTTACTAAGTAACTAGTTTTAAAAGAAAAACCAGTTTTTAAACGGAAAACCAAAGAAAAAAAACCCTAAATAAAATCGGCGAACCGGGGCGGTTATTACCGGTTCGGGAGAAGAAAACCCGACGGCGGCGGCGGCGTTCGTCGGCGTCCGAGAAGACGGCGGCGGTGGCTCAGGCTTGACCGGAGCGGCGGCTCTGGTGGCCTACGGCGAGGGCGGAGTGGACGGGGAGGGGCGGCGCTGGGCGGCGGGTGCGGTGGTCGCGACGGCGGTGGTCGTCGGCCGCGACAGAGGCGGAGCTCGGCGGATCTCGCCGGCGGCGAGAGATGCGGCGCGAGGCGCGGATGCGAGCAGCGGGGAGGAGAGGAACGGGGCCCGGGGCCTCGTTATTTAAGGGGGGAGGAGCTGGCGTGGAGGAGGGGTCAGGCGAGGAGGACGCGGAGTCCGGCCGGACTCCGGCGGCGGCGCTCCCATGCGGGAGTCGGAGACGAGCGGGGCGCGCTGGTGTGCTGGGCCGCGGCTGTGGTTGGCCTTGGGCCGGCCCAGTCGGCGGCGGGGAGAGTTTTTTTTAAACCTTTTCCAGACAATTAAAAATAATAAAAGCAAAAAAATAAAAATATTATATAGGCATATAATATATCAAAATTTTCAGAGAAAGAATATCTACAACATGAACATTTTTCTTGCATTAAATAAAATACACATAAATTCTAATAATTCAAACAGTGCTACTGGTCTATTAAAATCCAACAAAAAACATTTTTAAAATACCAAAATGATTTCAAATTAATTTTTCTCCAATTTTCTATTGTAGGGAATCATGTTACCCTAATTTCCATATATTTTATTTTTGGAGAAAAATAATTTGAATAAAACTCAAATAACCCAAATTGAAAAAAATATTTTCAAATGGATTTTAGATTTGAGTTCTTTGAAACTCCCAACTCATATTCCTTATACTTTGAAGAAGTCATTTTATCTTCTCTCTTGAAAATCATTGAGTTGCATAAAGTTTCAGAATTGAAAATTTCCCAATGGAATTCAAATATTTTTTTCAAACACCCTTTTCATTTTTTAAATGGAAGAAGTCATGTCATCTTCTCTCCAGGGTTTCGTGGTGAAAAGAATTTGAATTCACGGAGGCCAGAAAGCAAATATGAAAGTTTGGGAAAGTCCTTTTATTCCCTCTCAATTTAACTTTCAAAAAGTTTCAAATTCACTCACTTTTAGACAATCAATCAAACAATCAATCAAATCTATCTATTTATTATGACATTCCAAAATTTAGAATTTTGGGATGTTAAAGTTGTCATCCGAGATTTACTATTATTGCTCGCTAGTACATTATGCTATTGATATGAGTAAACATGAGACCTAAATGTTATTGTGAATATGGTTAGTTCATAATCTTCGCTGAAAACTTGAATGTTGGCTTTACATATTTACAACAACAAGATCAAACAGAGTTTGTAAAAGTTTTCCTTTATCACTTTCAGTGTGTCAACTGAATTACTTGTGGATAAGCAAAGGTTTAAGCTTGGGGGAGTTGATACATCTCCATCGTATCTACTTTTTCCAAATGCTTTTGACCTTGTTTCGGACTCTAACTTGCATGATTTGAATGGAACTAATCCAGACTAACGCTGTTTTCAGCAGAATTGCCATGGTGTTATTTCTGTGCACAAATAAAAGTTCTCAGAATGACCCGAAACTTCATGGAGAATATTTTTAGAATATATAAAAAATATTGGCGGAAGAATCAATACAAGGGGCCCACACCCTGTTCACGAGGGTGGGGGGCATGCCCACCCCCCTGGGGGCGCCCCCTATCTCGTGGGCCCCCTGAGGCTCCACCGACCTCAACTCCGACTCTATATATTCACGTTCGGGGAGAAACGAAGCAGAGAGAAGGATTCATCGCGTTTTATGATACAGAGCTGCCGCCAAGCCATAATCTCTCTTGGGGGGGCTGATCTTGAGTCTGTACGGGGCTCCGGAGAGGGGAATCCGTCGCCATCATCAACCTTCCTCCATCACAATTTCATGATGATCACCGCCGTGCATGAGTATTCCATCGTAGGCTTGCTGGACGGTGATGGGTTGGATGATATTTATCATGTAATCGAGTTAGTTTTGTTATGGTTTGATCCCTAGTATCCATTATGTTCTGAGATTGATGTTGCTATGACTTTGCTATGCTTAATGCTTGTCACTAGGGCCCGAGTTCCATGATTTTAGATCTGAACCTATTATGTTTTCATGAATATATGTGAGTTCTTGATCATATCTTGCAAGTCTATAGTCACCTATTATGTGTTATGATCCGTTAACCCCGAAGTGACAATAACCGGGGTACTTACCGGTGATGACCGTAATTTGAGGAGTTCATGTATTCACTAAGTGTTAATGCTTTGGTCCAGTACTCTATTAAAAGTAGGCCTTAATATCCCTTAGTTTCCAATAGGACCCCGCTGCCACGGGAGGGTAGGACAAAAGATGTCATGCATGTTATTTTCCATAAGCACGTATGACTATATTCGGAATACATGCCTACATTACATTGATGAATTGGAACTAGTTCAGTGTCACCCTATGTTGTAACTGTTGCATGAGGAATCGCATCCGGCATAATTATCCATCACTGATCCATTGCCTACCAGCTTTTCACATATTGATCTTTGCTTAGTTACTTTATCGTTGCCACTGCTACAATCACTACAAAACCAATACTATTACTTTTGCCACTGTTACCGTTACTTCCATATTACATTGCTACTAAATACTTTGCTGCAGGTATTAAGTCTTTCAGGTGCAGTTGAATTGACAACTCAACTGTTAATACTTGAGAATATTCTTTGGCTCCCCTTGTGTCGAATCAATAAATTTGGGTTGAATACTCTACCCTCAAAAACTGTTGTGATCCCCTATAATTGTGGGTTATCAGGGCTCTCTCCCTGCCCTCCCGGTGGCGCCGAAGTGCCACCGGGGCAAGGATCGTGACGACAATCTACATCAACAATCTTTCTACCATTAACACCAACTCTCTTCCCCTCTATGTAGTGGTGTAACACCACTTCTCCCCGCTGTAATCTCTACTTAAACATGGTGCTCAACACTATATATTATTTCCCAATGATCTATGGCTATCTTATGATGTTTGAGTAGATCCTTTTTGTCCTATGGGTTAATCCTGATCTTGGTTGGTATGAGTGTATATTTTATTTTGGTGTTGTCCTACGGTGACCTCCGTGTCACGCTAATGGAGGGATCCCCACTGTAGGGTGTTGCAATACATTCATAATTCGCTTATAGTGAGTGGCGTGAGTGACAGAATACACAGACCCAAGTAAGTGGGCTATTGCGTATGGGAGTAAAGAAGACTTGATACTTAATGCTATGGTTGGGTTTTACCTTAATGATCTTTGGTAGTTGATGATGCTTGCTAGAGCTTCAATCACAAGTGCATATGATCCAGTAGAGAAAGCATGTTAGCTCATGCCTCTCCTCATATAAAATTGCATGAATGATTACTGGTCTAGTTATCGATTGCCTAGGAACAAATGACTTTCTTGTTGACAAAAGCTATCTACTTTTATTACCTTGCAATTTATTCATAGTTTTATTCTCTCAAAGTACTTGTAGTTTTATTCTTGCAAAATAGTTTCATACTTGTTTTAGGTAAAGTTGACATCAAGTGTGCGTAGAGTTTTATCGGTGGTCGATAGAACTTGAGGGAATATTTGTTCTACCTTTAGCTCCTCATTGGGTTTGACACTCTTATTTACTGAAAAAGGCTATAAATGATCCCCTATACTTGTGGGTTATCAAGACCTTTTTCTGGCGCCGTTGCCGGGGAGTAATAGTGTGGGGTGAATGTTTTCATGTGTGCTTGTTTGCTTTATCACTAAGTAGTTTTTATTTTCTGTTCTAAGTTGTTATCCATCTTTAGTTATGGATATGGAACATGAAATACCAAAAAATTAGTTGTACTTGCTACTAATGGAGATGTGGAACCTCCTAAAACCCTCGATGCTCGTTATGTGAAAAATATTAAACACTACTTTGATAATCCTGAGAAAACCCCATTCAACATGATAATGGGAGACATGTTGGATGAACATGAATACTTTAGGGATTATCGCTTGACACAAAAAGGGAAACTTGTATGGGATCAAATTCATATGTTGCATTGGTATGCTCGGGATTTATGCTCTAGATATGATTATACTTGTTGCCCTAGGATAAGGGCTCGACACCTTCCCTTTTCATATGAATTTAATGATAATGAAACCTTGTCTTCTGGACCCACAAGTGTAGGGGATCTATCGTAGTCCTTTCGATAAGTAGGAGTGTCAAACCCAACGAGGATCAGAAGGAAATGATAAGCGGTTTTCAGTAAGGTATTCTCTGCAAGCACTGAAATTATCGGTAATAGATAGTTTTGTGAGAAGGTAATTTGTAACGAGTATCAAGTAACAAAAGTAAATAAGGTGCAGCAAGATGGCCCAATCCTTTTTGTAGCAAAGGACAAGCCTGGACAAACTCTTATATAAAGTGAAGCGCTCCCGAGGACACATGGGAATTATCGTCAAGCTAGTTTTCATCACGTTCATATGATTCGCGTTCGGTACTTTGATAATTTGATATGTGGGTGGACCGGTGCTTGGGTACTGTCCTTCCTTGGACAAGCATCCCACTTATGATTAACCCCTATTGCAAGCATCCGCAACTACAACAGAAGTATTAAGGTAAACCTAACCATAACATGAAACATATGGATCCAAATCAGCCCCTTACGAAGCAACGCATAAACTAGGGTTTAAGCTTCTGTCACTCTAGCAACCCATCATCTACTTATTACTTCCCAATGCCTTCCTCTAGGCCCAAACAATGGTGAAGTGTCATGTAGTCGATGTTCACATGACACCACTAGAGGAAAGACAACATACATCTCATCAAAATATCGAACGAATACCAAATTCACATGACTACTTATAGCAAGACTTCTCCCATGTCCTCAGGAACAAACGTAACTACTCACAAATCATATTCATGTTCATAATTAGAGGGGTATTAATATGCATAAAGGATCTGAACATATGATCTTCCACCGAATAAACCAAGTAGCATCAACTACAAAGAGTAATCAACACTACTAGTAACCCACAGGTACCAATCTGAGGTTTTGAGAGAAAGATTGGATACAAGAGATGAACTAGGGTTTGAGATGAGATGGTGCTGGTGAAGATGTTGATGGAGATTGACCCCCTCCCGATGAGAGGATCGATGGTGATGATTTCCCCCTCCCGGAGGGAAGTTTCCCCGGCAGAACAGCTCCGTCGGAGCCCTAGATTGGTTCCGCCTCGTGACGGCGGAGTTTCGTCCCGTGAGCTAGCTTATGATTTTTTTATTAACGAAAGACCTCAGATAGCAGAAGATGGGCATCATAGGGCTGCCAGGGGGCCCACGAGGCAGGGAGCGCGCCCAGGGGGTAGGGCGCACCCCACCCTCGTGGATGGTGGGTGGCCCCCTCTGGTACTTCTTTTGCCCAATATTTTTTATATATTCTGAAACTTGCACCCATGAAGATTCAGGACTTTTGGAGTTGTGTAGAATAGGTCTATAATATTTGCTCCTTTTCCAACCTAGAATTCCAGCTGCCGGCATTCTCCCTCTTCATGTGAACCCTATAAAATAAGAGAGAATAGGCATAAGTATTGTGAAATAATGTGTAATAACAGCCCATAATGCAATAAATGTCGATATAAAAGCATGATGCAAAATGGATGTATCATGGATTCTGATGGCAAAACTAGGTTTAAGGATATTTGGAACCACAAGTAGTATCTCTACTTGGTGCAAAGAATTTGGCTAGCATGAGAGGGAAATGCAATCTCAACATGTTGGATGATCCATGACAATATAATTTATCTCAGATGTAAGGAAACACAACCCATTACGTTGTCTTCCTTGTCCAACATCAACTCTTTAGCATGTCATATTTTAATGAGTGCTCACAACCATAAAAGATGTCCAAGATAGTATATTTATATGTGAAAACCTCTCTTTCTTTATTACTTCCTATTAATTGAAACGATGACCAAAACTATGTTTGTCAACTCTCAACAACTTTTATTCATCATACTCTTTATATGTGAAGTCATTACTCTCCATAACATCCATATGATCTCTTTATTGCAATTCCTACAAGCATATATTCCTCCCTCATAATAATTTTCAGTAGCTTCATGAATGAATTCAACAATATAACTATCACATAAAGCATTCTTTTCATGATCTGCAAGCATAGAAATTTTATTACTCTCCATGTAAGCAAAATTCTTCTCATTCGGAATAGTGGGAGTATCATAAGAAACTCGAATACTATAAATTGTTTCCACATTAAAGGAGTTATGTTCAGAAAAAGGGTAATCATAATCATGACAAGTTTTATAAATATAATCATCACTACTTTTTATAGCATAAGTGTCATCACAATAATCATCATAGGTAGTAACTTTGTTCTCATCATAATCAATTGAAACCTCTTCCAAGATAGTGGAATCATTACTAAATAAAGTCATGACCACTCCAAATCCACTTTCATAATTATCACAATAAGATTCAACATCCTCCAAAATAGTGGGATCATTACTTCCTAAAGTTGACACTCTTCCAAACCCACTTTTATCAATATAACCATCATAAGTAGGAGGCATGCTATCATCATAATAAGTTTGCATATCAAAACTTGAGAGACAACAAATATCATCCTCATTAAAAATAGCATCCCCAAGCTTGGGACAAACATTAATTGCAGCAAATATATTTTCAAACTTGTCATTCTCATCAAACATAGCATCCCCAAGCTTGTGCCTTTTCATATCATAAGCATAATCACTCTCATCATTAATAGTATGGATAGCACCAATGGTATATCAATTACCATCATCACAATGAGTAATATGAGCAACATCATTTGGGAGAGATACCTTTCTACCTTTGCTTCTTCATCTTTTCTTTTTCTTCTTCACATTATGTGTTGGTTCAATCCTCTTTTCGGAGCTCCTTATTGATGAGATTGGTTGAATAGAAGGCTCCTCCTCGTTACCTGATTCATCATAAGAAATAATAGGAGGATATTGGGAAGCCTCTTCCCTTTCATTAGTATTCTCTTCATCCTCTATTTGTTTTCTTTTCTTTATGCAATTGGCAATATAAGGATTTTCAATGCAATTCACCGCAAAACACATAAAAATTTCTTCTAGATCAATATCAAGGAATTTCTCAAGGTTATATTCTGGAATATGCTTAGTTATTCGTTTCATTTATTCATAACCCAAAAGAAAACTAAGTTCATTATGATGTGCAAGGGAAATCAAATCATCACAATTTTTGGACACGATACGATCATGAAACAATTTGCATTTGAGATTTAAATGACCATGTTCATTGCAAAGTTCACAAGTATGGTGAAGAAATTTTAAATTTTCAGCACAAACATCTAGCCTTTCTTGCAACCATTTAGTTTCTAAATACTTATGCCTCTTGCAAAAAATCTATTTTCCCTAATTGGTGTGTACTTGCAAGCTCTATGCACTCCACAAAAATTGACATGCTTATAAGAGACATTTTCATCATGACTAGTGCAATCATCATTAGTACTATGGATATTCAAGGAGTTCATACTAGCAACATTTCAATCATGCTCATCATTCAAAGATTTAGTGCCAAACATTTTATAGACTCCTTCTTCTAGCACTTGAGCACAATTTTCCTTTCCATCATTCTCACGAAAAATATTAAAAAGATGAAGTGTATGAGGCAAACTCAATTCCATTTTGTTGGTGTTTTATTTTATAAACTAAACTAGTGCTAAAACAAGAAACAAAAAGATTCGATTGCAAGATCTAAAGATATACCTTCAAGCACTCACCTCCCCGACAATGGCGCTAGAAAAGAGCTTGATGTCTACTACACAACCTTCTTCTTGCAGACGTTGTTGGGCCTCCAAGTGCAGAGGTTTGTAGGACAGTAGCAAATATCCCTCAAGTGGATGACCTAAGGTTTATGAATCTGTGGGAGGCGTAGGATGAAGATGGTCTCTCTCAAGCAACCCTGCAACCAAATAACAAAGAATCTCTTGTGTCCCCAACACACCCAATACAATGGTAAATTGTATAGGTGCACTAGTTCGGCGAAGAGATGGTGATACAAGTGCAATATGGATAGTAGATATAGGTTTTTGTAATCTGAAAGTATAAAAATTGCAAGGTAACTAATGATAAAAGTGAGCACAAACGCTATTGCAATGCTAGGAAACAAGGCCTAGGGTTCATACTTTCACTAGTGCAAGTTCTCTCAACAATAATAACATAATTGGATCATATAACTATCCCTCAACATGCAAAAAAGAGTCACTACAAAGTCACTAATAGCGGAGAACAAACAAAGAGATTATGGTAGGGTACGAAACCACCTCAAAGTTATCCTTTCTGATTGATCTATTCAAGAGTCCATAGTAAAATAACATGAAGCTATTCTTTCCGTTTGATCTATCATAGAGTTCGTACTAGAATAACACCTTAAGATACAAATCAACCAAAACCCTAATGTCACCTAGATACTCCAATGTCACCTCAATTATCCGTGGGTATGATTATACGATATGCATCACACAATCTCAGATTCATCTATTCAACCAACAGAAATAACTTCAAAGAGTGCCCCAAAGTTTCTACCGGAGAGTCAAGACGAAAACATGTGCCAACCCCTATGCATAAGTTCACGAGGTCACGGAACTCGCAAGTTGATCACCAAAACATACATCAAGTGGATCACGTGGTATCCCGTTGTCACCACAGATAAGCACATGCAAGACATACATCAAGTGTTCTCAAATCCTTAAAGACTCAATCCAATAAGATAACTTCAAAGGGGAAAACTCAATTCATTACAAGAGATTAGAGGGGGAGAAACATCATAAGATCCAAATATAATAGCAAAGCTCGCGATACATCAAGATCATACCATCTCAAGAACACGAGAGAGAGAGATCAAACACATAGCTACCGGTACATACCCTCAGCCCCGAGGGTGAACTACTCCCTCCTCATTGTGGAGAGCGCCGGGATGATGAAGATGGCCACCGGAGAGGGATTCCCCCCGCCGGCAGGGTGCCGGAACGGGTCTAGATTGGTTTTTGGTGGCTACGGAGGCTTCTGGCGGCGGAACTCTCAATCTATTCTGCTCCTCGATGTTTTTAGGGTATATGGAGATATATAGGCGAAAGAAGTCGGTCAGGGGAGCCACGAGGGGCCCACGACGGTGGGGGTGTGCCCAGGAGGGCAGGCGCACCTCCCTGCCTCGTGGCCACCTCGAAGCTTCCGTGATGTATACTCCAAGTCTCCTGGATTGCTTCCGTTCCAAAAATAACTCTCCCGAAGGTTTCATTCCGTTTGGACTCCGTTTGATATTCATTTTCTTCAAAACACTGAAATAGGCAAGAAAACATCAATTTGGGATGGGCCTCCAGTTAATAGGTTAGTCCTGAAAATAATATAAAAGTGTATAATAAAGCCCATAAACATCCAAAACAGATAGTATAATAGCATGGAGCAATAAAAAATTATAGATACGTTGGAGACGTATCAGCATCCCCAAGCTTAATTCTTGCTCGTCCTCGAGTAGGTAAATGATAAAAACAAAAATTTTGATGTGGAATGCTACCTAACATATTTATCCATGTAATTCTTTATTGTGGCAAGAATATTCAGATCCGAAAGATTCAAGACAAAAGTTTAATATTGAGATAAAAATAATAATAGTTCAAGCATACTAACAAAGTAATCATGTCTTCTCAAAAGAACAAGGCCAAAGAAAGCTATCCCTACAAAATCATATAGTCTGGCTATGCTCTCTCTTCATCACACAAAATATTTAAATCATGCACAACCCTGATGACAAGCCAAGCAATTGTCTCATACTTTTGATGTTCTCAAACTTTTTCAATCTTCACGCAATACATGAGCGTGAGCCATGGACATAGCACTATAGGTGGAATAGAATGGTGGTTGTGCAGAAAAAAGGAGAAGATAGTCTCACATCAACTAGACGCATCAACGGGCTATGGAGATGCCCATCAATAGATATCAATGTGAGTGAGTAGGGATTGCCATGCGACGGATGCACTAGAGCTATAAGTGTATGAAATCTCAAGAAAAGAACTAAGTGGGTGTGCATCCAACTTGCTTGCTCATGCAGACCTAGGGCAATTTGAGGAAGCCCATCATTGGAATATACAAGCCAAGTTCTATAATGTAAAATTCCCACTAGTATATAAAAGTGATAACATAGGAGACTCTCTATCATGAAGATCATGGTGCTACTTTTAAGCACAAGTGTGGAAAAGGATAGTAACATTGTCCCTTCTCTCTTTTTCTCTCATTATATTTTTTTATTTGGCCTTATTTTTTCTTTTTTTTCTTTTTGGCCACTTTTTTCTTCTTCTTTTTATTTCTTATTTTTCGTCCGGAGTCTCATCCTCACTTGTGGGGGAATCATAGTCTCCATCATCCTTTACTCACTGGGACAATGTTCTAATAATGATGATCATCACACTTTAATTTACTTACAACTCAAGAATTACAACTCAATACTTAGAACAAAATATGACTCTATGTGAATGCCTCTGGTGGTGTACCGGGATGTGCAATCATGCATGAGTGACATGTATGAAGAATTATGAACGGTGGCTTTGCCACAAATACGATGTCAACTACATGATCATGCATGCAATATGAGAATGATGAAGCGTGTCATAATAACGAAACGGTGGAAAGTTGCATGGAAATATATCTCGGAATGGTCATGGAAATGCCATAATAAGTAGGTATGGTGGCTGTTTTGAGGAAGGTATAAGGTGGGTTTATTGTACCGACCCGTCCTTAAACGGTCAAGTCTCTAGGCTTCAGTGTCATCCCTGGATCAGTAATGCTGACACACATAGTACTCGAAGGATTTATACAGAGTGGCAATCACACACTTCTTACATCAAATGTCTCAAGAGAGAATTTATTAGAATAAATATTTCTTAAGGCCATCTAATACGATAACATTGGAAGGCTTGGAAGATAAAGTGAGTTCATCAACTCCAACGGCATAGCTGAGTGCATGACAAACGACCTATTGCACCTTACTCCTCGTCTGAAAAGTCTGCAACATGATACGTTGCAGCCCGAAAATGGGTCAGCACATGGAATATGCTGGCATTGTAACACAGGAGAGTAATGAACAGATAAAAACTATCACTACATGCATATATAGCTGGTGGAGGCTCTAAGATTAACTTGTTTTGCGAAAAGCTAATTTTTTCCTACAACAAAGGAATATATTTTATTTAACTATCATCATAGTTGAACAACATTGAGAAGGTTCATCCAACTCAATCCCAATTAAAAGTAATTATCAACCCAACAAATTAATTTAGAGTGATGAGATCCATATGATAATCCACGAACCAGATACTCAAGCTGTCCATAACTGGGGACACGGCGAACCATGATTAGTTTGTACACTCTGCAGAGGTTTGCACACTTTTCCCCACAAGACTCGATCTCCTCCGTTGGATTTCTCGCACTACATGGTGTTTGAGAAACAGATGACCGAGACACAATCTTTCAGAAGCATTTGCTCTCTACTCCGGGCGGACCGATACACCTAAAATCCGCTACATCTGCTAGTCCACCTCTTCAAGATCTCACACAACTTACTCAACTATGTCAGAGCCCATAATGGCTTGTGGCTGCACACGGAAGTTTCTAGCATGAATAGTCTTATGATCCCTTTGAGCCTGGGTGGCGGATCGTAGGATGATCACACGGGTACTCCGGGATATCCTAGGACAACACTGGATTCTCCAGGTGCCCACGAGCAATCCACCCAGATGTGTATTAAAATTGCCAACTTAAGTTGATCTCACATCTGTCATGGATACACTCAAAACCAATCCACGTCTACGAGCATAGCATGGCAATATAAGCATAACGTAGAAGTAACTCCCAGGGGTTTGATAATAAAACAGGTAATAGGTTCTACCTCATCATCTACTTCCCAGACCCACATGTTAAGAGATCCTACTCATGCAATTTGTGAGGGTTGAAACTAATGCATAAAAATGGGTGATAAAGGGGTATGATCAAAGTGTTACATGCCTTGCTGAAGATCTGCAAATCCTAGGGACTCGTAGTAGCACGCTTCGCACTCCGGGTGTTCTATCGCCAACAAACAATAGCATACATAAGCAATCAAGCAAATATGCACGGGTAAAACTCAAATAAGAAGATCTAACTAGAAAGTTCAATTGAAGAACTCTGGTTTGCAAAAAGAATCAAATCAAACGGAGCAACAAAACTCAAACTGCGAAAGAAACAAGATCCGATTACTAATCTGGACTAAAGTCAAATTTTACAGTACCAAAATCTTGTTCAAGTTGGTTAAACCGAAAGAGGGCTTCGAGACGATGATCCAGGTGCTTGAATCGCCTGATTCCGACTAACGAGCGAAAAGATAAACTAAAACGAAAAACAGGGCAGAAATCGCGATAAAAAATAATATCGGAAAACCTTGGAAAAAGAAAAACTTACGAATAGGCTAACAAACGAACGTTCGCTGTCTGTGACTAATGGATGAATAGCATTCGTTAAAACGAACGTACGGACGAACGCCCCAAAATAAATAAACCGACAGAAAATCGAACCGATCTTGTCTAAAAAATGAATCTAGGTTTTTCAAAATAAAACCAAACGGTTTTAAAAAACCGGCCTCGGCAAACGTGACGGCGGCGGCAGCGGGAACTCCGGCGGGGTCGGCGGCGCGGCGACAGCGCGAGGCGGCGGCGGTGGCGCTAGCGTGGGCGGCGGTGGCTGGGGTGAGGGGCTTGGGGCGGCTAGGGTTTGGGGGGGCTGGCGGGCCGCGGCTTATAAGAGGCCGGCCGGGTTGGTGTCCCAGGCGGACACGACCTGGTAGGTCGGTTTCGTTTTTAAAAAAAACATGCCGCAGAAAAACAAAGAAAAGAAATACTAAACAGACTCCAAAAATTCCGAAATAAATTTTCCTCGTCCTCTAAAAATATGCCGGACAAGGTGAACATTTATTTAGGACTCTTGTGCAATTTTGAAAAACGCATATTTTCCTAATTCAAATACAATAGAATTAAAATCCAAATAAAAATGTTTATTTATTTTTATTTTTTTCCTCCCATATTTCCTTTATTTTGGAGAAGTCATATTATCTCCTCTCTTATATTTTAATATGAAATATTTTTGGAGGGAAAAATAATTAAAACAAATGATCCTCGTTTCGATATTTGATAAAATTCAAATATGAAAATGGTGAAATCCCCAACTCTCTCTGTGGGTCCCTGAGCTGCATAGAATTTCGAGGATTGCAAAGCAAATATGCAAATGAAAATATGATATGTATGAATGATCTATGTATAACATACCAAATTGAAAATTTGGGATGTTACAAACCTACACCCTTTAAGATGAATCTCGCCCTCGAGATTCGGGTTGGCTAGAAAATAGGTGTGGGTGGTCTTGCGTAGATCATCATCTCATTCCCAGGTGGCTTCGTCCTCGGTATGGTGGCTCCACTGAACTTTGAAAAACTTGATAACCTTGTTGCGGGTAACTCGACTGGCAAATTCGAGAATCCTGACTGGTTTCTCCTCATATGCCAAATCATTGTCTAACTGTATTGCTTCCAGGGGCACTGTACCTCTCAGAGGAATATCGGCCATCTCGGCATGACACTTCTTCAACTGGGAAATGTGAAACACATAATGTACTCCTGACAGTCCTTCGGGCAATTCCAACATGTAGGCAACCTCTCCCATGCGTTCCAAAACTTGGTATGGTCCTACAAATCTCGGGGCTAACTTTCCCTTAACTCCAAAACATTTAACTCCTCGCAGAGGTGACACTCATAGATATACTCTGTCTCCGATTTCATACGCTACCTCCTTGCGTTTTGAGTCGGCATAACTCTTCTGCCTGGACTGAGCTACCTTCAGTCTGTCTCGAATCAGCTTAACCTTCTCTTCAGACTCCTTAATCAAATCAGATCCAAACAACTGGCGGTCTCCAACTTCATCCCTCATCAACGGTGTTCGGCATCTTCTTCCGTACAGGGCTTCAAATGGTGCCATCTTCAAACTAGCCTAGTAGCTGTTGTTGTACGAGAACTCCGCGTAGGATAAATTATCATCCCAACTAGACCCGTAGTCTAGCGCACAAGCTCTCCACATGTCCTCCAGAATCTGATTGACTCTCTCGGTCTGTCCATCTGTCTGCGGGTGAAAAGTTGTACTGAACTCCAGCCCGGTTTCCAAAGTCTCGTGCAGTTGGTGCCAAAACTTTGAAGTAAACTGTGTTCCTCTATCTGATACGATGGTCCTCGGGACTCCGTGCAGACATACGATCCTGGTCATGTATATCTTGGCCAACTTCGCACTTGTATATGTGGTTATCACTGGGATAAAGTGAGCTACTTTGGTCAAGCGGTCCACTACTACCCAGTTAGAATCGTATCCCGATGGGGTCCTGGGTAATCCAGTGATAAAATCCATGCCAAGATTATCCCACTTCCATTTGGGTATCGGCATAGGCTGCAATAATCATGCTGGCTTCTGATGTTCTTCCTTCACTCTCTGACACACATCACATACGGCTACATACTCGGCAATATCCTTCTTCATACCAGTCCACCAGAAACGCTCCTTCAGATCCAAATACGTCTTGGTGTTTCTGGGGTGTATCGAGTATGGTGAGTCATGAGCTTCCTGTAGTATTAACTTCCTGATCTCTGCATTATTGGGCACATATATCCGGTCCTTGAACCACAAGGTGTCGTGCTCATCCTCACGAAAACCTTTGGCTTTGCCTTCACTCATCTTCTCCTTTATCTCGACAATTTCTTTGTCCTCCTTCTGGGCTTCTCGAATCTTTCCCAACAATGTCGACTGAACTTCCATGGTTGTAACAAAATCTCTAGGAACAATCTCTAAACGTAGCTCCCTGAAATCTTCTGCTAACTCCCTTGGCAAACCTCCTGTTACTAAGGTATTGGCATAACTCTTCTGGCTCAAAGCGTCTGCTACGACATTGGCCTTGCCTGAATGATAGTGCAATTTAATATCGTAATCCTTTATAAGCTCCAACCATCTCCTTTGCCTGAGGTTCAACTCCTTCTGTGTGAAAATGTACTTCAAACTCTTATGATCCGTACATCACAATGGTTCCCAATAAGAAAATGTCTCTGGGTTTTTAGCGCATGCACTACCGCTGCCAACTCCAAATCATGCGTGGCATAATTCAACTCATGCGGTCGAAGTTGTCGTGAGGCATATGAAAAAACTCTTCCATCTTGCATAAGTACTCCTCCAAGTCCTAAGCGAGATGCGTCACAATACACTTGGAAATCCTTGCGTATATCTGGTAGAATCAGCAATGGAGCCATAGTCAAACGTTTCTTCAACTCCTGGAAACTTGCTTCACATTCTTCAGTCCAATGGAACTTAGTTTCCTTCTTCAATAACATCGTCATAGGCTTCGCAATCTTAGAGAAATTTTCAATGAATCTCCGATAGTATCCCACGAGTCGAAGAAAACTATGGATCTCTCCAACTGAGGTGGGTGCCAACCACTCAGTTACTGATTTAACCTTGGTAGGATCTACTGCAATACCTTCTCCTGATATAACATGTCCAAGAAATCCAACTTCCTTCAACCAAAACTCACACTTGCTAAACTTGGCATATAACTGATGTTCCCCGAGCTTCTCAAGAACTAAACGCAAATGCTCCTTTGTTCATCTTCATCCTTTGAGTATACCAATATATCATCAATGAACACCACAGCAAACTTATCCAAGGACTCCATGAACACCTTATTCATCATACTCATGAAATATGCAGGGGCATTAGTCAATCCAAATGACATAACCGTGTACTCATATAGCCCATACCTTGTGGTAAAAGCTGTCTTAGGTATATCCTTTTCTCGAATCTTCAGCTGGTGATATCCTTATCGCAGATCGATCTTCGAAAACACTTTATCTCCTTGCAGCTGGTCAAACAGATCATTGATCATCGGCAGTTGGTACTTGTTCTTGATTGTCACTTCATTCAAATACCGATAATCGACAACCATTCTCAGAGACTTATCCTTCTTCTCAACCAATAGCACTGTGGCTCCCCATGGTGATGAACTTCGTCGAATGTAACCTTTCTCCAGTAACTCCTTAATCTATTTCTTGATCTCCTCCAGATCATTCGCGGGCATCCTGTATGGTCTCTTTGATATAGGCCCGGTGCCTGGCAACAACTCTATCAAAAACTCTATGTCTCGATCTGACAGCATGCCTGGTAACTCCTATGGAAATACATCTGGGTTATCCTTCACAATAGGCACTTCTTCCTGAATAACTCCCGTGAGAGAATTTACTTGGGTTCTCCCTGGCACATGCCTGGATACATACTTGATCCTTTTTCCCTCCGGGGTGGTAAGTAGGATTGTCTTACTAGCGCAATCAATGTTTCCTCCATACATCGACAGCCAATCCATTCCTAGTATCACATCCAATCCTTTCGACTCCAAAATTATCAAGTCAGAGGGGAAAACATGACTACATATGGTTAATGGCATCTGAAAACATCATTGCTTGCCATATACTCGGCTCCGAGTGAGGTTACTAGCATAGGTGTCTTAAGAACTTTAGTGGGCAACTTATACTTATCCACAAATCCCCTTGATATGTATGAATGCGATGCACCAGTATCAAAAAGTACGATTGTGGTAAACGACTTAACTAAAAACTTATCGATAACTGCATCTAGTTGCTCTTCAACCTCCTCCATGTTCACGTGGTTCACTTGTCCTTTGTTAAATGGATTGGGCTTCTTCCCAAAGCTCCCATTACCATTTTCGTTATTTGCTTCAGGGCACTTAGTGGCATAGTGTCCAGTCTTCCTGCACTTGAAATAAGTAACGTGGCTTAGGTCCCTCTTGGCGGGTGTGGCTGGATTGGAGCGGTTCTGATTGCTGCTGGCTCCATTCCCATTCCCATTCTTTGGGCCATTATGATTATGAGAACTTCCTCCATTGTGAGTGTGGCCTCCATGGTTATGGGTAAGCCCTCCCGAGTTCGGGGTAAAGCGAGGCTTCTGCTGAGCTCCTGAATTGTACTTCCCTTGTCCATATTTCCTCTTGCGGCTCTATCTGCTACTGCTTCCCTTCGATCATGAGAGCTTTATCTACCAACTCCTGGTAGTTGTTAAATGTTGCCACCATTAACTGCATACTCATCTCATCATTCAGCTCTTACATAAACTTCTCTTGCTTCGCGGCATCTATGGCCACATCATCTGGAGCATAGCGGGATAACTTACTAAACTCCTCCATGTACTGGCCTACAGTATGGTTCCCTTGGTGTAAGTTGTGAAACTCACGCTTCTTCATGCTCATAGCTCCAGTGCATACGTGGGCGGTGCGGAATGCTTGCTGAAACTGCTCCCAAGTGACATTGGCTATAGGAAAAGTGGTTGTGTAGTTCTCCCACCATGCGGCTGCGGGTCCATCCAATTGGTGTGCTGCAAAACGCCCCTTCTCAGCATCTGTGCAACCGGCAGTGGTTAACTCCCTTCCAATCCTATGTAGCCAATAATCAGCAACTATTGGCTCGGTGCTACTGGAAAACACCGGCAGCTGCAACCTTAGAAAACAGGCTAAGTTGTCAACTGGTGGTGGTGGCGGAGGGTTGTTGTTGTTGCCTTGGTTCTGAACTAGCAACTGCATCAATGTATTCTGCTGCTGGATCAACTGAGTGAGCTCCGGTGGGAAGGAAAACCCGGGGTCATGTCTCGGAGGCATCTTATGGGTTTGAAGGGAAGAGATTAGAATAGAATAAGGTCTAATGAGAAAACACTCCCCATATGCACATGAGACAAACACAATCATATCATATCACTCAATCAATCAAGCAAGGGCATACAATTGGTCTAACTATTGTTACAGTGCTCGGACTACTAATACTTACATGGGGGAGTACTACTAATAGTATGGTGGTGTACTAGAAATTTTGATCAGTGGAAGACTCCATGATATCCGCTCCAGCTTCATCTTCATAGTCGTCATCACTACTATCAGGGTCGGAGTCGGTGTCGTCGTCGACGATGTAGTCTTCAGAACGAATCTCCTTAGGTTCGCCGTCTTCTCCTGGCATGGGGTCTCCCATGAAAACTCCTAGCTTCTTGGTCATGTCGTCATTCCTCTCCAAAAGTATCATCATTTCCTCCTCATATTCATCGCGTGTAGACTTAAGCTCTTCTTCTAGCTCTGTGATCCTGATCATCCCCTTCTTCAAATCTATCATGCTTGCACACATCTGGTTCTCCTGAGAACGAATGTGATGGTTTAATTCCTAGATGAATGCGGCAATGGACCTGTCCTGGTGATGATCATCTCCCATTGCTCATCTGGGCGCCCACATATCTGGTAGATAGTGTCCTTAAGCTCCTTGTGGTAAACTTCACCGATGTGTCCTATAGCAATGTGGGCTGCCATACTCTTGCCTAGACTCCAGCTGGGTGCATCAAAGGAAAACTCTATGGGTTTAGTGACTGGCGTGAACGTCCTTCCTGGAACTTGAACTTGAATCATCCATCGCTCTTCTTCTAGTAAAGTGGCGGTATAGGTCCCAGTGAAGCTTGGTATTCCGATGTTCAGGTACCTAGTGACTTCCTTCAAGTGTCATCCAAAAGGTGTGTCTTCATCCGGTTGTGCAAACTTGTTCCTCGAGTCTGCCATCCTAAAGAGTAGAGAGTGGAGAGGAGTCAGAAATAAGTAGAGCGGAGTGGCCTATGGCTTTTCTTAGTGGTCATGTCCTACATTCAGCGTGTGCTCTGATACCATCTTGTAGCGACCCGACCTCAAACGGTCAAGTCTCTGTGCTTTAGTGTCATCCCTGGATCGGTAATGCTGACACACACAATACTCGAAGGATTTATAACAGACTGGCAATCACACACTTATTACATCGAATGTCTCAAGAGAGAACTTATTACAATAAATATGGCTTAAGGCCATCTAATACGATAACATCGGAAGGCTTCGAAGATCATGGTGCTACTTTGAAGCACAAGTGTGGAAAAGGATAGTAACATTATCCCTTCTCTCTTTTTCTCTCATTATATTTTTTATTTGGCCTTATTTTTTTCTTTTTGGCCACTTTTTTTTTATTCTTTCTTTTTTTCATTTTTCGTCCGGAGTCTCATCCCGACTTGCGGGGGAATCATAGTCTCCATCATCCTTTTCTCACTGAGACAATGTTCTAATAATGATGATCATCACACTTTAATTTACTTACAACTCAAGAATTACAACTCGATACTTAGAACAAAATATGACTCTATGTGAATGCCTCCGGCGGTGTACCGGGATGTGCAATGATGCATGAGTGACATGTATGAAGAATTATGAATGGTGGCTTTGCCACAAATACGATGTCAACTGCATGATCATGCAAGCAATATGACAATAATGAAGTGTGTCATAATAACGGAACGATGGAAAGTTGCATGGCAATATATCTCGGAATGGCTATGGAAATGCCATAATAGGTAGGTACGGTGGCTGTTTTGAGAATGGTATATGGTGGGCTTATTGTAGCGACCCGACCTCAAACGGTCAAGTCTCTGTGCTTCAGTGTCATCCCTGGATCGGTAATGCTGACACACAGTACTCGAAGGATTTATAACAGAGTGGCAATCACACACTTCTTACATAGAATGTCTCAAGAGAGAACTTATTACAATAAATATGGCTTAAGGCCATCTAATACGATAACAGCGGAAGGCTTGGAAGACAACGGCATAGCTGAGTGCATGACAAATGACCTATCGCACTTTACTCCTCGTCTGAAAAGTCTGCAACATGATATGTTGCAGCCCGAAAACGGGTCAGCACATGGAATATGCTGGCATTGTAACACAGGAGAGTAATGAACAGATAAAAACTATCACTACATGCATATATCGCTGGTGGAGGCTCTAAGGTTATATTGTTTTGCAAAAAGCTAATTTTTCCCTACAACAAAAGAATATATTTTATTTAACTATCATGGTAGTTGAAGAACATTGAGAAGGTTCCTCCATCTCAATCCCAATTAAAAGTAATTATCAACCCAACAAATTAATTTAGAGTGATGAGATCCATATGATAATCCCTGAACCAGATACTCAAGATGTCCATAACCGGGGACACGGCTAACCATGATTAGTTTGTACACTCTGCAGAGGTTTGCGCACTTTTCCCCACAAGACTCGATCTCCTCCGTTGGATTTCTCGCACTACATGGTGTTTGAGAAACGGATGACCGAGACACAATCTTTCAGAAGCATTTGCTCTTTACTCCGGCTGGACCTGTACACCTACAATCCCCTACATCTACTAGTCCACCTGTTGAAGAGCTCACGCAACTTACTCAACTATGCCAGAGCCCATAATGGCTTGTGGCTGCACACGGATGTTTCTAGCATGAACAGTCTTATGATCCCTTTGAGCCTGGGTGGCGGACCGTATGATGATCACAAGGGTACTCCGGGATATCCTAGGACAACACTGGATTCTCCAGGTTCCCACAAGCAATCCACCCAGATGTGTATTAAAGTTGCCACCTTAAGTTGAACCATTATTAAAAATCTCACATTTGTCATGGATACACTCAAACCCAATCAACGTCTACGAGCATAGCATGGCAATATAACCATAACATAGAAGTAACTCCCAGGGGTTTGATAATAAAACAGGTAATAGGTTCTACCTCATCATCTACTTCCCAGACACACATGTTAAGAGATCCTACTCATGCAATGTGTGAGGGTTGAAACTAATGCATAAAATTGGGTGATAAAGGGGTATGATCAAAGTGTTACTTGCCTTGCTGACGATCTGCAAATCCTAGGAACTCGTAGTAGCACGCTTCGCACTCCGGGTATTCTATCGCCAACAAACAATAACATACATAAGCAATCAAGCAAAGATGCACGGGTAAAACTCAAATAAGAAGATCTAACTAGAAAGTTCAACTGAAGAACTCCGGTTTGCAAAAAGAATCAAATCAAACGGAGCAACGAAACTCAGACTGCGAAAAAAACAAGATTCGATTACTAATCTGGACTAAAGTCAAATTTTATAGTACCAAAATCTTGTTCAAGTTGGTCAAACAGAAAGAGGGCTTCGAGACGAAGATCCAGGCGCTTGAATCGCCTGATTCCGACTAACGAGCGAAAAGATTAACTAAAACGAAAAACGGGGCGGAAATCGCGATCGAAACTAATCACGGAAAACCCTGGAAAAACAAAAACTGATGAACAGTCTAACAAATGAACGTTCGCTATCTGTGACTAACGGATGAACGGCGTTCGTTAAAACAAACGTACAGACGAACGTCCCCAAAATAAATAAACCGACGGAAAACCAAACCGATCTAGTCTAAAAAATGAATCTAGGTTTTTCGAAATAAAAAAGAACGGTTTTTTTAAACCGGTGGCTACCTCGGCAAACGTGACGATGACGGTGGCGAGAAATTTGGCGGGGTCGGCGGCGGGCGGCGGCGCGGCGGCAACCGGTGGCGGCGACGCTAGCACGGGCGACGGTGGCGGCTGGAGTGCGGGGCTTGGGGCGGCTAGGGTTTGGGGGGCTGGCGGGCCGCGGCTTATAAGAGGCCAGCCGGGTCAGTGTCCCAGGCGGACACGGCCCAGTAGGTTGGTTTCCCCCTTTTAAAAAAACATGCCATAGAAAAACAAAGAAAAGAAATACTAAACGGACTCCAAAAATTCCGAAATAAATTTTCCCCGTCCTCTAAAAATATGCCAGACAAGGTGAACATTTATTTAGGACTCTTATGCAATTAAAACACATATTTTTCCTAATTCAAATAAAATAGCATTAAAATCCAAATAAAGTCATATTATCTCCTCTCTTATATTTTAATATGAAATATTTTCGGAGGGAAAAATAACTAAAACAAATGATCCTCGTTTCAATATTTGATAAAATTCAAATATGAAAACGGTGAAATCCCCAGCTCTCTACGTGGGTCCTTGAGTTGCGTAGAATGTCGAGGATTGCAAAGCAGATATGCAAATGAAAATATGATATGCATGAATGATCTAGTATAACATTCCAAATTGAAAATTTGGGATGTTACATTTATGGTACCGGCGAAAGTAGCGCGATACTAGAGAGGCTAGCAATGGTGGAAGGGTGAGAGTGCATATAATCCATGCACTCAACATTAGTCATAAAGAACTCACATACTTATTGCAAAAATCTATTATTTATCAAAACAAAATACTACGCGCATGCTCCTTGGGGAATAGATTGGTAGGAAAAGACCATCGCTCGTCCCCGACCGCCATTCATAAGGAAGACAATCAATAAATAAATCATGCTCTGACTTCATCACATAACGGTTCACCATACGTGCCTGCTACGGGAATCACAAACTTCAACACAAGTATTTCTCAAATTCACAACTACTCAACTAGCATGACTCTAATATCACCATCTCCATATCTCAAAACAATTATCAAGTATCAAACTTCTCATAGTATTCAACACACTTTATATGTAAGTTTTTATTATGCCTAAAAGCCAATTACCATGTTGTTCTAAAAGACTCTCAAGACAATATAAGTGAAGCATGTTAGTTCATCTATTTCTTCAAAATAAAATCACCACCATGCTCTAAAAAGATATAAGTGAAGCACTAAAGCAAATGACAAACTACTCAAAAAGATATAAGTGAAGATCAATGAGTAGTCGAATAATTATGCAACTATGTGAAGACTCTCTAACATTTAATAATTTCAGATCTTGGTATTTTATTCAAACATAAAGCAAAACAAAATAAAATGAAGTGACGCTCCAAGCAAAACACATATCATATGGCGAATAAAAATATAGCTCCAAGTAAAGTTACCGATAGACAAAGACAAAAAAGGGATGCCTTCCGGGGCATCCCCATGCTTAGGATTTTTGGTGTCCTTGAATATTACCTTGGGGTGCCATGGGCATCCCCAAGCTTAGGCTCTTGCCACTCCTTGTTCCATAATCCATCAAATATTTACCCAAAACTTGAAAACTTCACAACACAAAACTCAAAATAGAAAATCTTGTGAGCTCCGTTAGCGAAAGAAAACAAAACACCACTTCAAGGTACTGTAATGAACTCATTCTTGATTTATATTGGTGTTAAACCTACTGTATTCCAACTTCTCTATGGTTTATAAACTCTTTTACTAGCCATAGGTTCATCAAAATAAGCAAACAACACACGAAAAACAGAATCTGCCAAAAACAGAACAGTCTGAAGTAATCTGTAGTTAACGCAAACTTCTGGAACCCCAAAAATTATAAAATAAATTGCTGGACGTGAGGCATTTATATATTAATTATCTGAAAATATAATTAACTAAATAGCACTCTCCAATAAAAAATGGCAGCAATTCTCGTGAGCGCTAAAGTTTCTGCTTTTTACAGCAAGATCAGCAAGACTTTCCCCAAGTCTTCCCAAAGGTTCTACTTGGCACTAACACTAATTAAAATCATAAAACCACATCTAAACAGAGGCTAGATTAATTATTTATTACTAAAAAGGGACAAAAATCAAGGAACAAAAATAAAGTTGGGTTGCCTCCCAACAAGCGCTATCATTTAACGCCACTAGCTAGGCATGATGATTTCAATGATGCTCACATAAAAGATAAGAATTGAAATATAAAGAGAGCATTATGAAGAATATGACTAGCACATTTAAGTCTAACCCACTTACTATGGATAGGGATTTTGTGAGCAAACAACTTATGGGACCAATAATCAACTAGCATAGGAAAGCAAAACAAGCATAACTCAAAACTTTAAGAACATAGAGAGGAAACTTGATATTATTGCAATTCCTACAAGCATATATTCCTCCCTCATAATAATTTTCAGTAGCTTCATGAATTAATTCAAAAATATAACTATCACATAAAGCATTCTTTTCATGATCTGCAAGCATAGAAATTTTATTACTCTCCACATAAGCAAAATTCTTCTCATTCGGAATAGTGGGAGTATCATAAGAAACTCGAATACTATAAATTGTTTCCACATTAAAGGATTAATATTCAGAAAAAGGGTAATCATAATCATGACAAGTTTTATAAATATAATCATCACTACTTTTTATAGCATAAGTGTCATCGCAATAATCATCATAGGTAGAAACTTTGTTCTCATCATAATCAATTGAAACCTCTTCCAAGATAGTGGAATCATTACTAAATAAAGTCATGAACTCTCCAAATACACTTTCATAATTATAACAATAAGATTCAACATCCTCCAAAATAGTGGGATCATTACTTCCTAAAGTTGACACTCTTCCAAACCCACTTTCATCAATATAATCATCATAAGTAGGAGGCATGCTATCATCATAATAAGTTTGCATATCAAAACTTGAGAGACTACAAATATCATATTCATTAAACATGGCATCCCCAAGCTTGGGACAAACATTAATTGCAGCAAATATATTTTCAAACTTGTCATTCTCATCAAACATAGCATCCCCAAGCTTGGGCCTTTTCATATCATAAGCATAATCACTCTCATCATTAATAGTATGGATAGCACCAATGGTATAGCAATTATTATCATCACAATGAGTAATAGGAGCAACATCATTTGGGAGAGATACCTTTCTACCTTTGCTTCTTCATTTTTTATTTTTCTTCTTCACATTATGTGTGGGTTCAATCCTCTTTTCGGAGCTCCTTATTGATGAGATTGGTTGAACAGAAGGCTCCTCCTCGTTACCTGATTCATCATAAGAAATAATAGGAGGATATTGGGAAGCATCTTCCCTTTCATTAGTATTCTCTTCATCCTCTATTTGTTTTATTTTCTTTATGTAATTGCCAATATAAGGATTTTCAATGCAATTCGCCACACAATACATAAAAATTTCTTCTAGATCAATATCGAGGAATTTCTCAAGGTTATATTCTGGAATATGCTTAGTTATACGTTTCATTTCTTCATAACCCAAAAGAAAACTAAGTTCATTATGATGTGCAAGCGAAATCAAATCATTACAATTTTTGGACACGATATGATCATGAAACAATTTACATTTGATATTTAAATGACCATGTTCATTGCAAAGTTCACAAGTATGGTGAAGAAATTTTAAATTTTCAGCACAAACATCTAGCCTTTCTTACAACCATTTAGTTTCTAAATACTTATGCCTCCTGCAAAATCTATTTTCCCTAATTGGTGTGTACTTGCAAGCTCTATGCACTCCACAAAAATTGATATGCTTATAAGAGACATTTTCATCATGACTAATGCAATCATCATTCGTACTATGGATATTCAAGGAGTTCATACTAACAACATTGCAATCATGCTCATCATTCGAAGAATTAGTGCCAAACATTTTATAGACTTCTTCTTCTAGCACTTGAGCACAATTTTCCTTTCCATCATTCTCACGAAGTTAAAAATATGAAGAGTATGAGGCAAACTCAATTCCATTTTTTGTAGTTTTCTTTTATAAACTAAACTAGTGCCAAAACAAGAAACAAAAAGATGCTATTGCAAGATCTATAGATATACCTTCAAGCACTCACCTCCGCGGCAACGGCGCCAGAAAAGAGCTTGATGTCTACTACACAACCTTCTTCTTGTAGACGTTGTTGGGCCTCCAAGTGCAGAGGTTTGTAAGACAGTAGCAAATTTCCCTCAGGTGGATGACCTAGGGTTTATCAATCCGTGGGAGGCGTAGGATGAAGATGGTCTCTCTCAAGCAACCCTGCAACTAAATAACAAAGAGTCTCTTGTGTCCCCAACACACCCAATACAATGGTAAATTGTATAGGTGCACTAGTTCGGCGAAGAGATGGTGATACAAGTGCAATATGGATAGTAGATATAGGTTTTTGTAATGTGAAAATATAAAAACAGAAAGGTAACTAATGATAAAAGTGAGCACAAACGGTATTGCAATGCTAGGAAACAAGGCCTAGGGTTCATACTTTCACTAGTGCAAGTTCTCTCGACAATAATAACATAATTGGATCATATAACTATCCCTCAACATGCAACAAAAAGTCACTCCAAAGTCACTAATAGCGGTGAACAAACGAAGATATTATGGTAGGGTATGAAACCACCTCAAAGTTATCCTTTCCGATCGATCTATTCAAGAGTCCGTAGTAAAATAACATGAAGCAATTCTTTCCGTTCGATCTATCATAGAGTTTGTACTAGAATAACACCTTAAGATACAAATCAACCAAAATCCTAATGTCACCAAGATACTCCAATGTCACCTCAAGTATCCATGAGTATGATTATACGATATGCAGAGTGCCCCAAAGTTTCTACCAGAGAGTCACGACCAAAATGTGTGCCAACCCCTATGCATAAGTTCACGAGGTCACGGAACTCGCAAGTTGATCACCAAAACATACATCAAGTGGATCACGTGATATCCCATTGTCACCACAGATAAGCACATGCAAGACATACATCAAGTGTTCTCAAATCCTTAAAGACTCAATCCGATAAGATAACTTCGAAGGGGAAAACCCAATTCATTACAAGAGAGTAGAGGGGGTGAAACATCATAAGATCCAAATATAATAGCAAAGCTCGCGATACATCAAGATCGTACCATCTCAAGAACACGAGAGAGAGATCAAACACATAGCTACTGGTACATACCCTCAGCCCCGAGGGTGAACTACTCCCTTCTCGTCATGGAGAGCGTCGAGATGATGAAGATGGCCACCGGAGAAGGATTCCCCCTGTCGGCAGGGTGCTGGAACGGGTCTAGATTGATTTTTGGTGGCTACGGAGGCTTCTGGTGGCGGAACTCCTGATCTATTCTGCTCGTCGATGTTTTTAGGGTATATGGACATATAGAGGCGAAAGAAGTCGGTCAGGGGAGCCACGAGGGGCCCACAAGGGGCCCACAAGGGTGAGGGAAGCACCCAGGGGGGCAGGCGCGCCTCCCTGCCTCGTGGCCACCTCGAAGCTTCCCTGACGTATACTCCAAGTGTCCTGGATTGCTTCTGTTCCAAAAATAACTCTCCCGAAGGTTTCATTCCGTTAGGACTCCGTTTGATATTCCTTTTCTTCGAAACACTGAAATAGGCAAGAAAACAACAATTTGGGCTGGGGCTCCGGTTAATAGGTTAGTCCCAAAAATAATATAAAGTGTATAATAAAGCCCATAAACATCCAAAATAGATAATATAATAGCATGGAACAATAAAAAATTATAGATACATTTGAGACGTATCAGCATCCCCAAGCTTAATTCCTGCTCGTCCTCATGTAGTCGACGTTCACATGAAACCACTAGAGGAAATACAACATACATCTCATCAAAATATCAACGAATACCAAATTCACATGACTACTTATAGCAACACTTATCCCATGTCCTCTGGAACAAACGTAACTAACCACAAATCATATTCATGTTCATAATCAGAGGGGTATTAATATGCATAAAGGATCTGAACATATGATCTTCCACTGAATAAACCAACTAGCATCAACTACAAAGAGTAATCAACACTACTAGTAACCCACATGTACCAATCTGAGGTTTTGAGACAAAGATTGGATACAAGAGATGAACTAGGGTTTGAGATGAGATGGTGCTGGTGAAGATGTTGATGGAGATTGACCCCCTCACGATTAGAGGATCGATGGTGATAATGATGGTGATGATTTCCCCCTCCCGGAGGGAAGTTTCCCCGGCAGAACAGCTCCGCTGGAGCCCTAGATTGGTTCCGCCAAGGTTCTGCCTCGTGACGGCGGAGTTTCGTCCCATGAGCTAGCTTATGATTTTTTCCTCGACGAAAGACCTCATATAGCAGAAGATGGGCATCAGAGGGCTGTCATGGGGCCCACAAGGCAGGGGGCATGCCCAGGGGGGTAGGGCGCGCCCCACCCTCGTGGATGGTGGGTGACCCCCCTCTAGTACTTCTTTCGCCCAGTATTTTTTATATATTCTGAAACTTGCTCCCGTGAAGTTTCAGGACTTTGGGAGTTGTGCAAAATAGGTCTATAATATTTGCTCCTTTTCTAGCCTAGAATTCCAGCTATCGGCATTCTCCCTCTTCATGTAAACCTTGTAAAATAAGAGAGAATAGGCATAAGTATTGTGAGATAATGTGTAACAACAGCCCATAATGCAATAAATATCAATATAAAAGCATGATGCAAAATGGATGTATCATATTACTATGATGTGGAACAAATAGAAGAATTTGTTGCTTTTAAGGGTGTTTATGAAATTGAATCTTTGTTTGAGAAATATGAAGATTTTGATGGTTCAGTTTATAGACCTGAAAATTTTGCTATCCCTAAATATTGCTATGAGAATTATAAATACAATTCTGATATTGATGTATTTCTTGAGAATGTCTCTGTTGTCCAAGAAGAGACTAATATTTTGCAGGAGTCTATGGAAGAAGAAATTGATGAATCTATGAGCTCATTGGATGAAAAAGATGATGAGGAGAGCGAAGAACAAAAGGAAGAAGAGCGGATTAGCTATCCGTGCCCACCTTCTAATGAGAGTAACTCTTCAACTCACACATTGTTTAATGTTCCTTTGTTCTTACGAAAGGATGAATGTGATGATAATTGCTATGATCCCATTGATTCATTTTAAATATCCCTTTTTGATGAAATTGATGCTTGGTATGCTTGTGGCCATGATGCCAATATGAATTATGCTTATGGAGATGAACTCTCTATAGTTCCTTATGTTAAGAATGAAATTGTTGCTATTGCACCCACACATGATAGTCCTATTTTTTTTGAATTCTCGGAACTACACTATATCGGAGAAGTTTGCACTTATCAAGGATTACATTGATGGGTTGCCTTTTACCAATGCACATGATGATTTTGTTGAATATAATATGCATGTGCTTGCTGCTCCTACTTGCAATTATTATGAGAGAGGAATTATATCTCCGCCTCTCTATGTTTCCAACACGATAAAATTGCAAGAAACTGCTTATACTATGTATTGGCCTTTACTTGATGTGCATGAATTATTCTTGTATGACATGCCGATGGATATGAAGAGAGTTAGACTTCGTCATTGCATGATATATGTTGCTTTGTGCCCGCTACTAAATTACAAATCATTGCTAATTAAAATTGACTTTGATATACCTTGGGATCCGGGTGGATCCATTACTTGAGCACTTTATGCCTAGCTTAATGGCTTTAAAGAAAGCATTGCCAGGGGGACAACCCAGAAGATTTAGAGAGTCATTTATTTCTATTTAGTACTTTTATAAAGTTTAAAAACAAAAAAATATATAGGGGAACCTAAAAACTTTTTCAAAAAGAGAAGCGATTGAAAGGTGATGCATTGGAGAAGTGAGGGTCGACCTTGAACACTTGTGTTCGTGCTCATGAAACAATGTAATTTTTCATGAAAGTTATCGCAAAAATAATTATCCCCTTGTACAAATCCATTGTATTATGAAAATAATGTGCCAAGATTTGCCTTTAGGATGATTAGATTGCGGTGTAAAAACAAAAACTTTGGCTGTAGTATGTGAATTTTTATTTTTTACATGAACGTCAAAAGTTTCTGAAATTTTACACAGTATTGATATGAATTTTTTTATTTTGTCCTAATTTTTCAGAATTTTTGGAGTTATAGAAGTATGTTGAATGTTCAGATTTCTACAGACTGTCCTATTTAAGATAGACTCTATTTTTGATGCGTTGTTTAGCATGTTTTGATGAAACTATCGATTTTGTCAATGGTATATGAAGGAAACATGCCCTAGAGTCATTAATAAAGTTGTTATTTATATTTCCTAATATCATGGTAAACATTTATTATGCATGCTAGAATTTTATTAACCGAAAACTTAGTACATGTGTGAATACATAGATAAACAGAGTGTCACTAGTATGCCTCTACATTGACTAGCTTATTAATCAAAGATGGTTAAGTTTCCTAACCATAGACATGAGTTTTCATTTGATGAATGGGATCACATCATTAGAGAATGATGTGATTGACTTGACCCATCCGTTAGCTTAGCTCTATGATCGTTTAGTTTATTGCTATTACTTTCTCCATAACTTATACATGTTCCTATGACTATGAGATTATGCAACTCCCAAATACCGGAGGAACACTTAGTGTGCTATCAAACGTCGCAATGTAACTGGGTGATTATGAAGATGCTCTACAGGTGTCTCTAATGGTGTTTGTTGAGTTAGCATAGCTCAAGATTAGGATTTGTCACTCCGATTGTTGGAGAGGTATCTCTGGGCCCTCTCGGTAATGCACATCAATATAAGCCTTGCAAGCAATGTGACTAATGAGTTAGTTACGGGATGTTGCATTACGAAACAAGTAAAGAGACTTGTCGGTAACGAGATTGAACTAGGTATGATGGTACCGACGATCGAATCTCGGGAAAGTAACATACCGATGACAAAAGGAACAACGTATGTTGTTATGCGGTTTGACCGATAAAGATCTTCGTAGAATATGTAGGAACCAATATGAGCATCCAGGTTCCGCTATTGGTTATTTACCGGAGATGAGTCTCGGTTATGTCTACATAGTTCTCGAACACGTAGGGTCTGCATGCTTAACGTTCGATGACGATCGGTATTATGAGTTTATGTGTTTTGATGAACCAAAGGTAGTTTGGAGTCCCGGATGTGATCACCGACATGACGAGGAGTCTCGAAATGGTCGAGACATGAAGATTGATATATTGGAAGGTTATGTTGGGAACCGAAATGGTTTCGGGTTAGTTCGGGCATATACCGGAGTATCGGGGGGTTACCAGAACCCCCCGGGGGCTTAATAGGCCTACATGGGCTTTAGTGGAAGAGAGAGGAGGCGGCCAAGAGGTGGGGGCATGCCTCCCCAAGTCCAATCCGAATTGGGAAGCAGGCCGGCCCCCCTTTCCTTCTTATCCTCTTCCCCTTCCTTCCCCCTCCTAGTTGGACTAGGAAAGGGGGGAAACCTACTCCTAGTAGGAGTAGGAATCTCCCCTTTGTGGGAGCATTATGAGGCCGGCCGCCCCCCTCCTCCCCTCCTTTATATACGGGGGAGGGGGGCACCCCATACACACACAAGTTGATCTCTTAACCGTGTGCGGTGCCCCCTCCACAGATTTCCACCTCGGTCATATCGTTGTAGTGCTTAGGCGAAGCCCTGCGTCAGTAACTTCATCATCACCGTCAACACACCGTCGTGCTGACGAAACTCTCCCTCGGCCTCAACTGGATCTAGAGTTCGAGGGACGTGACCGAGCTAAACGTGTGTAGATCATGGAGGTGTCGTGCGTTCGGTACTTGATCGGTTGGATCGCGAAGATGTTCGACTACATCAACCACGTTACTTAACGCTTCTGCTTTCGGTCTACGAGGGTACATAGACACACTCTCCCCTCCCATTGCTATGCATCCCTAGATAGATCTTGCGTGATTTTAGATTTTTTTTTTGAAATAATATGTTCCCCAACAATGGCATCTGAGCGAGGTCTATGCATAGATGTTATATGCACGAGTAGAACACAAAGGAGTTGTGGGCGTGGGTATATACATATTGCTTGCCGTCACTAGTTGTTTCTTGATTCGGCGGTATTGTTGGATGAAATGACCCGGACCGACATTACATGACCTAGTTCATGAGACAAGTTCTACCGACGTGCTTTGCACACAGGTGCTCGGTGGGTGTCAGTTTCTCCAACTTTAGTTGAATCGGATTCAATGAACAGGGTTCTTTCTGAAGATCAAAAAGCAATCACTACACCACGTTGTGGTTTTTGATGCATAGGTAAGAATGGTTCTTGCTATGTAGCGATCCGACCTCAAACGGTCAAATCTCTGTGCATAAGTGTCATCCCTGGATCGGTAATGCTGACACACACAGTACTTGAAGGATTTATAATAGAGTGCAATCACACACTTATTACATTGAATGTCTCAAAAGAGAACTAATTACAATAATATGGCTTAAGGCCATCTAAATAAGATAACTATGGAAGCATCGATGGGAAATGAGTCCATCAACTCCAACGGCATAGCTGAGTGCACGACAACGACCTAGCGCACCTTACTCTTCGTCTAAAAGGTCTGCAACACAATACGTTGCAGCCCGAAAACGGGTCAACATATGGAATATTCTAGCAAAATAACACTGTAGAGCAATGAACATGAAACAGCTATGACTACATGCATACATGGCTGGTGGAGGCTCCACGGTTTTCATGTTTTTGCGAAAAGCCAATTTTTCCCTACAACAAAGGAATGTATTTTGTTTAACTATCATGGTAGTTGATAAACATTGAGAAGGTTCCTCCAACTCAATCCCAATTAAATAGTATTAAAAACCCAACAAATTAATTTAGAGTGGTGAGATCAAATCAATAATTCAAGAACCAGATACTCAAGATGTCCATAACCAGGGACACGGCTAACCATGATTAGTTTGTACACTCTGTAGAGGTTTGCGCACTTTTCCCAACAAGACTCGATCTCCTCCGTTGGATTTCTCGCACTACATGGTGTTTGAGAACGGATGACCGAGACATAGCCTTTCAGAAGCATTAACTCTTTACTCTGGGTAGACAGTACCACCTATATCCCCTACATCTACTAGCCTACCACAGAAAGAGGTCACGCAACATACTTAACTATGCCAGAGCCTATAATGGCTTGTGGCTGCACACGAAAGTTTCTAGCATGAATAATCTTATGATCCCTTTGAGCCTGGGTGGCGAACCATAGAGTGATCACATGGGTACTCCGGGATATCCTAGGACAACACTGGATTCTCTAGGTGCCCGCAACCAATCCACCCAGATGTGTATTAAAGTAGCCACCTTAAGTTTAACCATCAATAATCCTCTCACATCTGTCATGGATCTCTCAAACCAAATCATGTCTACTAGCATAGCATAGCAGTATAAGCATAACGTAAAAGTAACTCCCAGGGTTTGATATAAAGGACAATAGGTTCTACCTCATCATCTACTTCCCAATACCCACATGTTATCAATCCTATTCATGCAATGTTTGAGGGTTGAAACTAATGCGTAAAAACTGGGTAATAACAGGGTATGATCAAAGTGTTACTTGCCTTGCTGATGCTCCGCAAACCCTAGAGACTCGTAGTAGCACGCTTCACACTCCGGGAATTCTATCGCAAATAAACAATAGCATACATAAGCACTCAAGCATATATGCAAGGGTAAAACTCATATGAGAAAGTCCAAACTAAAAGTTCAACTGAAGTGCTTCGATTTCCAAAAAGAGTCGCCCAAATCGGAGCTACGAAACTCAAACTACGATCAAAGGAAGTTCGAATTCAAATCTTCTTGAAACCAAATTTTAAATTGTCAAAATCATGTTAAAGTTGATACACTGGAAAGAGGGGTTTGAGACAAAGATTTTGGCGTTGGTTTCACTAGATTTGGACGAACGGTTGACAAACTATGAGGGTTTGAAGATCAGGGGCTAATTTGCGATAAAAATAATAATGGATAGGTCCCTGGCGAAAAACAACAGAAAAAGAAAAAATCTATCGTACGGACGTCCGCTAACAGAGACAAACGAATGAATTCGTACATTATAAGAACTCAATGAACGAACGTTCGCACAATAGATCTAAACCGAAGAAAAACCGAGAAACCCGATCTATGAAAAAACCTAGTTAGATCTAGGGTTTACCAAAATAAACCGAAGAAAACCGGACAAAAAGAACAGGCAGCGGCGGCGGATCCGAACGGCGGCGGGGCGGCGGAATCCGACACGAGC
>NC_041384.1:427789246-427813573 GCF_002162155.2 Triticum dicoccoides | reverse complement strand
AGCAGCGGCTAACAACGGGCGCGCGGCGCGGCTTGGGAGGCGGCGGCTAACGGCGGGCGGCGCAACGCGGCTTGGGAGGCGGCGGCGGCTGCGGGCTAGGGTGGAGAGGAGAGGCGGCGGGGTGGCGGCTTATAAGAGGGGGCGGGGCAGGGCAGTTTGGGGGAGGGGGTAAGGCAGCGGGGCGGCGTGGCCGAGCCAGACTCGGAGTTCGTGCGGCGGCGGGGCTCAGCGGGAGGAAGGTGGCGGCGCTGAGGCGGTCGGCCTGCTTGGCTGGGCCGTTGGCCTAGTAGGGCAAAACCCTTTTTTTAAAAAATAAATAAATTCCACCGAAGAAAAATCCTAAATAAATATAAAAAAATTCTAAAAAATGCCAAAAACAATTTTCACCATCTAAATAAAATATTTAGAACAAAGTGAACATTTTTCTCGCCTAAGAATCCAATTTTTATAAATGCATATTTTTTCAAATTCAAATAAAATCTCGAATAAAATCCAAATACAATATTTATTTGATTTTAAAATCTTTCCTCCGAAATTTCTCTCTTCTTTAAGAAGTCATATGATGTCAGGACCCCGATTCTAAGTCACACCGATCTAGAATGTAACACATCATATCACTTTGCGGCCTCACACATGGTTTTCCCACAGGTGCCACCTTACCTGGCCCAGGACCGTTTGCGCCTTTTGGCTCACGTTTATGATAGTGTCGCTAGCATCCATATGACAAAGAACCTGGGCTGACATGACTAGTCGTAAACCCAAAGTGGCACTAACTTACGGGGACAGGCATACATGAACTAGCATCGAACGTGTCGGTCATCAGCATGTGAATCCAGGCTGTAGCAACTGGGCTAACAGGACTCCGAGAACCCGGGCTGTAGCAGGCTACCAGGACTCCGAAAGTCACCGCGTGACATTGCCCCGAAGGGACAGACACAGGGAAGAAGTGGATCACATCCCGGCCAGTCTAACTGTTCCGGAGCAGTAGTAACTGGGCTAGAAGGACTCCGGTAAACCGGGCTGTAGTAGACTACCATGGCTCAGTGGAAGCAGTAGACTACATTTCCCCATAAGAAAGGCTACCAAGGATAAACAACTAGGTTGTCGGATCCCACACATACCAAGCATTTCAAAATCATACACACAATATGCTCGATATGTGCAAATACAACATGGCATCACAACAAGACTCTACGACTCAGAGTATTTATTCATTAGGCTCCGAAGAGCCAGATATTACAAACATGGGTCTGATGACCCATCATTCAAGTCGTACAAACAACAAGCACATGCGGAAATATCTTGTCTGAGTACAGACAACTTGAAAAGAAAAAGGCTAAGAAGCATGACTGTCTACAAGACCCTGCTGAGGGCACAAGATCGTAGTTGAGGTAACAAGATAAACATCGAAGTCCACGTGGAACTACTAGCGAGACTGAAGTCTCTCTGCAAAAACATAAAATAGGCAAACGTGAGTACAAATGTACCCAGCAAGACTTACATCAGAACTATCTACGTATGCATCGGTATCAATAAAGGGGGTGGTGGAGTTTAACTGCAGCAAGCCAGCTTTGACTCAGTGGCTAACCTGAACTACGACTGCAAGTAACTCTTTTGAGGTGGCGCACACGAGTCCACATATTCACCACTCAATACACCACTATGGATCTGCTCCCGTCTACCTATGAGAACGCCATCCATAGCACTCACGCTTATCTTGCGCATTTTAGAGTATCCACTTTCACTTGTCTATGAACTGTACAGGCAACCCTTTACCGCGAACATGACTATTCGAATAGATGATGTTAACCTTGCAGGGGTGTACTTCTTTACACACACTCTCGCCACTTACCACCATGTACACGTCGTGTATCTCGGCAACCTTCAAGCGGAAGCCTAGTGAGGGAGTCGGCCATGACCTGACTAACCACACAAGTCTCTCGTCCAGGTTTATCGCCTATTCGGGTTCCATCCGCAAGGAGATCCGGCCGGGGTGTCGCTCACGGCCCCAAACGGTGTGTGTAGGGTTCCCAAGCCCACCTCGATGGATGGATCTACGCTTGGTACACTGTGCCATGGTGCCTAGTCCGTCCCAAGCCCACCTGTACCGGGTACCACTTGGTAGACTACTAACACTACCTACAAATACCAGAAACTAGTTCCAACTCTTGGACAGAGATCAGGTTGATTAATAAGTCGAGAGGGGCACTTAAGCATTCCAATGCGTGGTAGTAGCTGTTCATGGATCACAAACACAGAACTCAGTTCCCGAGGACGGCTGCAATGAGACAACCCACCATGTACTCCTACATGGCCTCTCACCTCTACCTTTACCAAATCATGTTCACACACTTAGCTCTCAACAGTAGGACATGTTCACCACATTCCAATTCATCCCCGATGAATCAGACCTTACTCAACTCTAAGCAGTAGCAGTCATGACAAACAAGCATGAACGAGTAGGCACATCAGGGCTCAAACAACTCCTACTCATGCTAGTGGGTTTCATCTATTTACTGTGGCAATGACAGGTCATGCAGAGGAAAGGGGTTCAACTACCGCAACATGTAACAGTTGAATCGTTGTTGTCCTAATGTAGTAAAAGAGAGTACGAGCGAGAGAGTGGGATTGTATCGAAATGAACAAGGGGGTTTTGCTTGCCTGGCACTTCTGAAGATAGTATAGTTCTTCATCGGTGTCATCAATCTCATCGCCAGAACAACATCTAGTGAAGGGGGACAATTACCGGCAACAAAGACGGAACACAATCAATGCAATGCAACAATATGATGCATGAATGTGACATGGCAATATGCTGTGATTTGAGCTAATGCAGCTAGCAACAGAAGGGTTTGAGTTGATTTGAACCAAAGGTTCAAATTCAAATTCAAACTATGAACTTATAAAGTTGCATTATCATGTTTTGATCTGAACATCAATGTTAAGTTGTTTAAACATGCATGAAACAAGTACAGATGGAAAAATGGATTTTTCTAATAATTTTTCATATATACATTATTTCATTTGGAGTTACGGTTGAATTTCTATGAATTTGTGAAGTTTAAATCAATTTCTGGAATTTTACTGGATTATTGTTATTCCAGAAAATGATTAACTGCGTCACTGTGACGTGAGCAAGTCAACTGACCCGGGCCAAGTCAAACCTGACCAGGGGGTCCCACTGGTCAGTGTCATGGTGCTGGTTAAGGATGCTGACGTGTGGGCCCAGTCAACGGCCACGTCAGCGGGGTCAACTCAAGCATGTGGGTCCCGCTGGATTTTAAACTAACCTAAACAGAAACAAAACTGGGATTATCTAGGGCATGGGGCCCATCCGCCAGTGATCTAGGGGGTTAGTTAGTGGCATCATTAGTGTTTAATTAAGGTGCCACGTCATCCTCGCCGGAGGTTAATCGGCGATGACCTCGGCCGACGGTGGAGGTGCATCGTGTGCTCGCTACGGAGCATCGTTCGATGCGTGGTTTGCTCCTATGGGTTCCTGGGAGTGCGCCGCGGCTAGTGGAGCAAGCAGGGTCAGCTGGGGTGGTCGGAGCTCGTCGGAAACGAGCTCGGGGCGGCGGCCGGAGTTCGGCCGTTGGTGGTTTTGCTGCTGCAGCAAGCTAGCGGGGAAACAGACGCCCTAGAGAGGCTCTACGAGGTGCGGTGAGTGCGTTAGGCACCCGCGCATGACCAAATGGTCACCGGAGTGACGCCGGCGTCGAGCTCGCGCGGCAGCGTGCTATGGTGAGCAAGGGCGCCGTGTCTACAACAAGCAAACGAAGCAGAGAAGAGGGGTGTTCGGCGCAGGGGCTCACAGCGGTTGCAGCAGGCATTGAAGCGGGCTCGAGGAAGGCCCTGGACGGCGACGTACGGGCGTCTGTGATCTCGGATGACCAAGGGGGAAAACAACGGCGTTGGAGATGCAGCAGGGCCTCCAGCACCGCATGGCTCGGTGGGGAGGACAAGGACGTCGTGCCGGAGCTCGGGGACACGTCGGAGAGGCGATAGGTGGACGGTGGTCGTGGCTACGGCGAGCGGCGGCGACGACTGCACTCGGGCGGTGCAGGGGAGAGAACCAGAGGAGGGTATGGGGACGAGGCAGTGAGCGATGGGGTTCCAGGGGGTGCGTGGCGATGAGGAGGAACTCATCCACGCGTCCAGCGACTTGGCGACAAGCAGGTGACGGTGTGGCGAGCTCGGGCACGCCGGTGCTCACCTCTCTACCTGCTTGGTGAGAGTAAGCAGCTGACTGGCCATGGGCCAGCACAGCGCTGGGCCGGCCAGTGGGCTGCCCGGTGGGCTACGCCAGGTAACTTCTCTCTCTCTCTCTCTCTCTCTCTCTCTTTGAATTTAGTTTCTGTTTTCTATTTTTCTGCAATTGTTTTGACTTAATTAAAATGCTAAGGCATTTTCAAAAACCCTAAAAATAATTGTGGGCTCTATTTGGAATATTTCCAACAGCCCTCACTTATTTGGACATTTAAAATATTACATAGTATTTAAATGCCCAAATGCAAATAAAGTATGATTTAATTCAGTGACCTTAGGTGTCCTACAAAAATGTGAACCATTTTTGGCAGAGGTTTTAGACCAAGGTAGAGATGATGAACATTTTTGAAGGGCATTTAAGATTCATTGAAAATATTTTTATTTGATCCTAGTTGCATTTCATTTTGTGCTAGGGTTTGAACAATCCCCATTTCAAGTTTAAAAGAAATTTAGACATGATGCAACAACCAAGCTAGTACAAGTGTGTAGCAAGGCTAGGGATGTTAGCTCACGCCCACTAAACAAGAATCTCGTCCCAAGATTCAAGATGTGAGGTAAGAGGAAAGGGGGGTGACAAAACTATCACAATCTTCATGATCCATTTGCACTTCGTAAGAATGTTGATTTGTTGACTTAAATTGATCTGGACGTCTTTGCTTTCGAGATCTTCATCCAACACAAGGACAAAAGAGCGAAACATGTCTACATGGATGGATCATCTTAATGATCACAAGATCTACCCATGGAATGAGACTTAGAAACATCTCTCGAGCTGAGACATGAAGCATACATCCATAGGGATGGAATGAAATGGATGACGAAGGTTCAAATTGGTAGGCAACAATTCCATGCTTAGGTAGGATGGTGAATGTTGTCAAGATAGCGATGAAATAATTTCCATAATTCCATTACAGGACACCTCGGAGAAGATGACTTGTAGAATTATTCCCTTAAGTGGCAAAAGAATTACTTTTGATACAAAGATCATTGAAACTCTCTATACCAGCCTAAGGCAAATCACAATCGATCATTTGATGGAGTTCGAGGGAACGACATACTCAGGCTAGAATGGATGATCTGGACTACCTTGTTGAAGAAAACACGATGGATGATTTCTGCTTATTATCGAGGAAGGATAGGGCCCAGGTAAGTCCACTTTTGAAGATGATCTTGGATGACAAATACCTAGAAGGCAGACCATGGTAAAATGGCACAGAGGCGGGTGCAAGCTGGGAATAGAATGCAATTGTTGGGAATGTTCCAACCATCATATCTGCCTGAGATTCAGATCTGGTTAGTAACAGGATACTTCAGACTCAACATGTCTGCAAAAGAAAGTTTGCAACAAAAATCGACAAGACAATGTTGCGAGATTCTCGGGAAATGAACTGCAATAGCAAGATCCAAAACATTAGCTGGTTCTGCTACACACATGTGAACACGCTGTCCCAGACAAGCATGACCACACAGTAGTCTTACAACAAAACACTACCAACTTCATGTGGGGAACCATCATCGAGGATATCAAAGTCTTGTGCATTACCATGGACTAGCACTTAACTCCTTTTCCTAGAACAAATCAGTCAGTGGCTTGGTGTGCTAGGAAACACATATGGAGTGGAGGCGGCCAACCTATCAAACCATAGAGAACTTCGCACGTGCATGACTAACTTGGGATGATTCTAGAGGAAGTGAGGGAGTCCTGGATTAGGGGGTGTCCGGATGGCCGGACTATACCTTCGGCCGGACTCCTGGACTATGAAGATACAAGATTGAAGACTTCGTCCCGTGTTCGGAAAGGACTTTCCTTGGCGTGGAAGGCAAGCTTGGAGATACGGATATGTAGATCTCCTACCATTGTAACCGACTCTGTGTAACCCTAGCCCTCTCCGGTGTCTATATAAACTGGAGAGTTTTAGTCCGAAGGACAAACAACAATCATACCATAGGCTAGCTTTTAGGGTTTAGCATCTCCGATCTCATGGTAGATCTACTCTTGTACTACCCATATCAGCAATATTAACCAAGCAGGACGTAGGGTTTTACCTCCATCAAGAGGGCCCGAACCTGGGTAAAACATCAACAGCCGGTTTTGCACTGTTACCATCCGACCTGCCTCCTGTTACCATCCGACCTAGACGCACAGTTCGGGACCCCCTACCCGAGATACGCCGGTTTTGACACCGACAATGGTGCTTTCATTGAGAGTTCCTCTGTGTCGTCACTTTTAGGCCCGATGGCTTCTCCGATCATCAACAGCGATGCGATCCAGGGTGAGACTTTTCTCCCCGGGCAGATCTTCGTATTCGGCGGCTTTGCACTACGGGCCAATTCGCTTGGTCATCTGGAGCAGATCGAAAGCTACGCCCCTGGCCATCAGGTCAGATTTGGAAGTTTGAACTACACGGCCGACATCCGCGGAGACTTGATCTTCGACGGATTCGAGCCACAGCCGAGCGCGCCGCACTGTCTTGATGGGCATGATTTAGCTCTGCCGCCGAACAGTGCCCTGGAGGCCGCACCCGTGTCCGCTCCGACCCCTAGCTCGGAGCCGATTACACAAATCGAGGATGGGTGGTTAGACACCGCCTTGGGGGCTGCAATCTCTATGGCGATCGAGCCGAACACCAGCCCTATTCTTTGTGAAGCACGTGACTCCAAGGAGCCGGACTCCTCTCTGGACTCCGAGCCCTCTGCGCCCCGACCGATCGAACCCGATTGGGCTCCGATCATGGAGTTCACCTTCGCGAACATCTTTCGGCACTCGCCCTTCGGCGATATTCTAAATTCACTAAAGTCTCTCTCTTTGTCAGGAGAGCCCTGGCCGGACTATGGTCGGCAAGGTTGGGATGCGGATGATGAAGAAATTCAAAGCCCACCCACCACCCACTTCGTAGCCACTGTCGATGATTTAACCGACATGCCCGACTTCGACTCCGAAGACATCGACGGTATGGACGCCGATGCAGGAGACGATCAAGAACCAGCGCCTATAGGGCACTGGAAAGCCACCTCGTCGTATGATATATACATGGTGGACACCCCAAAAGAAGGCAATGGCGATGGAACAGCGGAGGATGACCCCTCCAAGAAGCAGCCTAAGCGCCGACGTCAGCGGCGCTGCTCTAAATCCTGCCAAAACAAAAATGGTGATTCCGGCACGGGGGATAATAACACCCCGGACAGTGCCGAAGACAACCACCTCCAGCAAGATTCAGCACAGGAGGATAGAGAAGCCAACCCTCATGAGGGAGCGGCAGACAGAGAGGTCGAGGACGATAATTATATGCCTCCCTCCGAAGACGAGGCAAGCCTCGACGACGACGAATTTGTCATGCCGGAGGATCCCGTCAAACAAGAGCGTTTCAAACGCAGGCTTATGACCACGGCGAGCAGCCTCAAGAAAAAACAACAACAACTTAGAGCTGATCAAGATTTGCTAGCCGACAGATGGACTGAAGTCCTTGCGGCCGAAGAGTATGAACTCGAACGCCCCTCCAAGAGCTACCCAAAGCGCAGGTTGCTACCCCAATTAGAGGACGAAGCACCTAAATCACCAGCACATGATGCGGCCGACTGGACACCCCGTGGCCGCGGCAGAGAGGCCTCTCGGCCCTCCACTCAAGCCGCACCCCTGTGCCGCTCAAAAACTACCAAGGCATGGGAAAATGCGCCAGACCTGCGAGATATATTGGAGGATAAGGCAAGGCAAACAAGATAGATCTACGGATCACGTGGGCGCCCCACCGCACGAAACGGTACTCGTCACGCTGGATACAGTAAATCCGGCCGGGCCAAACACAGTAGACAAAGCTCGTTTGAGCTGCATCGCGATGTAGCCCAATATAGAGGTGCCGCACACCCACTATGCTTCACAGATGAAGTAATGGATCATCAAATCCCCGAGGGTTTCAAACCCGTGAACATCGAATCATACGATGGCACAACAGATCCTGTGGTATGGATCGAGGACTATCTCCTTCATATCCACATGGCCCGCGGTGATGACCTACACGCCATCAAATACCTCCCACTCAAGCTTCAAGGACCAGCTCGGCGTTGGCTCAACAGCTTGCCAGCAGAATCAATTGGTTGTTGGGACGACCTGGAAGCCGCATTCCTCGACAATTTCCAGGGCACTTATGTGCGACCACCAGACGCCGATGACCTAAGCCACATAATTCAGCAGCCAGAGGAATCGGCCAGACAATTCTGGACACGGTTCCTAACCAAGAAAAATCAAATCGTCGACTGTCCGGACGCAGAGGCCCTAGCAGCCTTCAAGCATAACATCCGCGACGAGTGGCTTGCACGACACCTAGGACAGGAAATGCCGAAATCTATGGCATCCCTCATGACACTTATGACCCGCTTTTGCGCGGGAGAAGACAGCTGGCTAGCTCGCAGCAATAACATGACCAAGAGCCCTGGTAATTTGGATACCAAGGACAGCAGTGGCAGGTCACGTCACAACAAGCAAAAGCGCCGCATTAACGGTGACAATACTGAGGATACGGCAGTTAATGCCAGATTCAAAGGCTCTAAACCCGGTCAGCGGAAAAAGCCATTCAAAAGAAACACTCCGGGCTCGTCCAGTTTGGACCGAATACTCGACCGCTCATGCCAGATACATGGCACCCCCGAAAAACCAGCCAATCACACCAACAGGGATTGTTGGGTGTTCAAGCAGGCAGGCAAGTTAAATGCCGAAAGCAGAGACAAGGGGCTGCATAGCGATGACGAGGAGGAGCCCCGGCCGCCGAACAACAGCGGACAGAAAGGTTTTCCCCCACAAGTGCGGACGGTGAACATGATATACACAACCCACGTCCCCAAGAGGGAGCGGAAGCGTGTGCTAAGGGACGTATACGCGATGGAGCTAGTCGCCCCAAAGTTCAACCCATGGTTTTCCTGCCCGATCACTTTTGATCGAAGGGACCACCCCACTAGCATCTATCATGGCGGATTCGCCGCATTGGTTCTAGACCCAATTATTGACAGATTTCACCTCACTAGAGTCCTTATGGACGGCGGCAGCAGCCTAAACCTGCTTTATCAGGATACGGTGCGGAAAATGGGCATCGATCCCTTGAGGATTAAACCCACCAGAACGGCCTTTAAAGACGTCATACCAGGTGTAGAAGCCAACTGTACAGGCTCAGTTACACTTGAAGTGGTCTTCGGATCTCCGGATAATTTCCGAAGCGAGGAGTTAATCTTCGACATAGTCCCGTTCCGCAGTGGCTATCACGCACTGCTCGAGCGAACCGCATTTGCCAAGTTCAATGCGATGCCGCACTACGCATACCTCAAGCTCAAGATGTCAGGCCCTCGAGGCGTCATCACGGTCAATGGAAACACCGAACGCTCTCTCTGAATGGAGGAGCATACGGCGGCTATCGCAGCGGAAGTACAGAGCAGCCTCTCAAGGCAATTCTCCAGTCCGGCCATTAAACGTCCGGACACCGTCAAGCGTGCCCGGAGTAACCTACAACAAGACCGCCTGGCACGTTCCGAGCAAGCGTAGCAATGCGGCCCCAACCCTAGCCCTTGCAAACTTGCGAAACCAGTGTTGCGCGTACATAACTACGCTCTAGAAATACCATGGGCACAGGGGGAGGGGCACCATCATGGCACGCCCGAAACGCGGCTTAAACTGCACTAGGGGCTGCCGATTTCTTAATTTTCTCTTATTTTCAGGACTCTATTCTTCAAAAGGCTTGTCCGGCAGTATAATTGCCGCACAAACGATACAACCAGGGAAGCAGAAAGCTACGCTGCACTACGGAACTCTAAGGTGGTCTCTATAACGAGCAGTATACCTGTTTCGCATAACATTTCGCAGCTCGCCTCTGGAAAGGACATATTTGATAGTAACATCTTTTGCTTATCGCACTATTTTTATTGTTCTGCTTTGATCGCAGCTTTTTTAACTAAACAATGCATAGCTTCCGTCTATTATTGCATTACCTCTTTTTACGAATATCTATTCATTAATGACATGTTGCACCCGTACACTTTGGTACGTCCAATACGCCAGGGGCTTAAGTACCCCACAATATGGCGTGAGAAGTCCGAACACTCTCACAAGTGCGGCACCCCGAACTTATAGCATTATATGCATCGGCTCCGAATCATGTCTTGGGTCAAATGTTGGGTTTGCCCGGCTCCTATGTTTTGGTACCTTACGTTCCGTTATATCGGCTAAGGTAGCACTAGGAGAACTACTGCGATTGTGCCCCAGTTGAGCTGGGCTAAGCACCTCGGTAGAGAAAGCTAAAACTGACCGTCATGATGAGGCGAGAGCTGGTCGCTGTTCGAGAGGTTTTCGAGTCCCTAAAGACTTATGCCGCTTAGAGCGAGGAGTCGGCTTTGTCTGGCCTAGGCGTGGATAGCGCCCCGAACTCGGTCTTTTGAACACTAGGGGCTTCGCCAAAATTTAAAATTATAGAATTCTATGGCTAAGTGAGAGTTTTCAAGCATTATAGTCCGATTTCCTTGTTTGTTGTGTTGAGCGCCTCCCTCGAAGGACCCAAGAATGGGAAAAAGAGCGCTCATGTTTATCCCGAACACCCCAGCACTCGTGCCATGGGGGCAGAAGCCGACGACTCGCCATCTCTCAAATTTGATAAACGGCCGCACATAAGGTAATATTTTAAATTCAAAAGCGTTGCTTAGTGCATATGAACAAGTTTTCAGCGTACAGGATCACAAATGCAAGTTTACTCAAAAATTACATCTTTGGGGCATTCATCTGCTATAAGGCGGGCACCCTTCAGGACACCCTCATAATACGCTTCCGGGACGCGATGCTCCTTGCCCGGCGGTGGCTCGTCCTTCACCAGCTTCTCCGTATCCATCTTGCCCCAGTGCACTTTAGCACGGGCAAGCGCCCTACGGGCACCTTCGATGCAGACGGAGCGCTTGATTAATTCAAGCCATGGACAGGCATCCACCAGCTACCTCACCAGCCCGAAGTAGCTCCAAGGCAAAGCCTCTCCAGGCCACAGCCGAACTATGAGGCCCTTTATGGCCTGTTCGGCAACCTTGTGGAGCTCGGCCATTTGCTTCAGCTGGTCGCTCAAAGGCACCAGGTGTCCGGCCTCAACATACTGAGAGCAGAACACCTTCTCCGTCGAGCTCCCCTCTTCAGCTCGGTAGTAGGTGGCGGCATCCGACGCACTGCGGGGCAAATCAGCGAACGCTCCTGGAGAGCTCCGGACTCGGGTAAGTAATAGGTAATTCACTTTCACGTGCTTGCTTTGCATAATGAATGCCTTACCCGCCGCTATCTTCTTGATCGCATCAATTTCTTTGAGGGCTTTCTGGGCTTCGGCCTTTGCGGACTTCGCGCTTTTGAGGGCTGCCGCAAGCTCGGACGCTTGCGTCTTTGAGTCAAGCTCCAAACTCTTGTGTTTTTTCACGAGAGCCCGGAGCTCTTTCTGCACCTCCTCCACCCGCGCCTCCTGTTTCTCTCTCTCCATGCGCTCCACGGCCGCCCTGTTTTCGGCCTCGGACAACGCTTGCTTAAGAGTTGCCACCTCGGTTGTGGCCCCTATAATAGCACGTTGATCCTGTCATTTTTTGCAACCACATCTTCTCTATATAATTGCGCAAGGTATTACTTACCTTCCATCTCCTCGAGTTTCCTCTTGGCATGGCCGAGCTCGTTCTCGGACCGCGCGAGGTTTTGCTTCAGCGTATCCACCTCCGTAGTTAGTGCGGTAGAGGCCAGCAGCGAAGCCTGCATACGCATATTGACTTGATTATGTTAGACTCCTGCGAATGTTACTAGATCCTTTATTCGGCTTTTCTTTCCGAACGCTGAACAGAGCATCAGGGGCTACTGTCTATGCGGTAATATTTTTACATATTCTTTACCTACCTCAAAGCCTGTTAGAAGGCTGGCACAGGCTTCAGTCAGTCCGCTCTTGGCGGATTGAAACTTATGGATCAGCGCACTCATAATAGTGCGGTGCTCCTCGTCGATGGAGGCGCCATTAAGCGTCTCCAGCAAATTGTCCGGTGCCTCCGGTTGGACGGAGGTCACCGGCTCGGTAGGCTCGCTCCTCTTGGAAGGAGGCTGCCTACTGGAGTCTGGAACCATTGAAGGATCTGGTGCGGTGTCCGGCTCAAGGCCGGACTTGGAGCCCTTGGGGGTTTTATCCCCTTTGCGCCTGGAGTCCGGGAGGTCGCCTTGCGGCTCCTCCAGGACCACCTCCTCCTGGCTTGGAACCTGTTGGGACAGCACCTCGGTGTCGTCCGTAGGATGGGGGGAGGTAGCCGTCGGAAGCGAATTCACATCCGACGAATCCAGGGAACCGCTCGACGACACGTCGAGTCGGTCTTTGGGTGGACTACATAAACATGTTCGACATAAGGAAAAGTTGTGCAATGGAAGAATACTATGAATCATTCTGGTATCCGGACACTTACGATCTCGCCAGGGGCTTGGCCCTGTGTGGCCACTCCTCTTCGCTGTTGTTGGCGTTGGTGCAGCCGTCCGGAGGAAGGGTTTTCCCCTTCTTGGACCCTTTGGCCTCCCAGTTGGGGCGGCCTTCCTTTTCTTCTCTCCCCCCGCTGGAGGGGAGAGGTCTCTTCTTCCTCCTCCTCATCTTCACGGGAGGAGTGCGTCTTGGAGTCATCGGATGATGAATCCGACACCCCAAGCGCCGGGCACTCTTTCGAGTCCCCGTGGCCTTCTTCTTGGCCTTCTTCTTCGGCACCACATAGGGTGCCGGAACCAGCAGCTTCGCCAAGCGAGAGTCCGCTGGGCCTTCGGGAAAAGGAGCCGGACAGTTGATCTGTCCGGACGTCTCCTACCAATCCTGTCAAAGGTATGGGAACTTAGATCCCGCATGGGGTCGAACTATGAAAAACTAATACCCTGTAAAAGGTGAAAATAGCTTACCGCACGAGCGTGACGCTGCGTGCTGAATCTGCGATCCTCGGTAGCAGATGCGGGGGCCTCGTCGCCCTTGAAAAGCACCTTCCAGGCATCTTCGTAGGTCATGTCGAAGAGCCTGCTCAGAGTTCAGTGCGGCGCCGGGTCGAACTCCCATAGGTTGAAAGCCCGTTGTTGACACAGGAGGATCCGACGGATGAGCATAACCTGGACTATGTTGACAAGTTTGATTCCTGTCCACTAGGGTTTGGATGCATGTTTGGAGTCCGGTCAGCTCTCCTTTTTTACCCCACGACGGGCCCGTCTCTTTCCAGGAGGCGAGCCACGTAGGGGGTCCGGATCGGAACTCGGGGGCTGCGACCCATTCAGGGTCGCGTGGCTCGGTGATGTAAAACCACCCCGACTGCCACCCCTTTAGGGACTCCACGAAGGAGCCCTCGAACCATAGGACATTGGGCATCTTGCCCACCATGGTGCCTCCGCACTCTGCTTGGGTGCCGCGCACCACCTTCGGCTTGACGTTGAAAGTCTTGAGCCATAGGCCAAAATGGGGGCGGATGCGGAAGAAAGCCTCGCACATGCCGATAAATGCCGAGATGTCGAGGACAAAATTCGGGGCCGGATCGTGGAAATCCAGGCCATAGTAGAACATGAGCCCCCGGACAAATGGGTGGAGAGGTAAGCCCAGACTGTGGAGGAAATGGGGGAGGAACACCACCCTCTCATGGGGCCTAGGGGTGGGGATGAGCTGCCCCTCTTCGGGAAGCCGGTGCGCAATGTCGTTAGACAAGTATCCGGCCTTCCTCAATTTTTTGATGTGTCCCTCCATGACGGAGGAGACCATCCACTTGCCTCCCGCTCCGGACATGCCTGGAGAAGGTTGAGGTGGGGTGTGCGGACTTGGGCGCTGGAGCTCGAGTGCGCGGAAATGGATAGGCAAAGGAGGAAGAAGGCGTGGATGAAAAGGTGGATCCTTATCCCCTTATATGGGCGGACGCGACTATGCGCCTCCACCAGCCTGGTAAAACTCGCTTATCTCCCAAGCGCCATACTCAATGGCGCAGTTGGGTTACCCACACCCGTATTGATGAGAATCCCGGAATAAGGGGACATGATCTCTGCTTTAACAAGGCGAGCCAAGGAAACCGCCTTGCTAAACGTGCTGAGGTGGGACAGTAAAACGATTCAAATAAAGACTTGGCCGTGGTGTGATGTCACGCTACAGAATACGTCAGCAGATTAGATTTGTGTAAATATTATTCTCTCTATGGCAATATGTGGAAACTTATTTTGCAGAGCCGGACACTATCTTTGTGTTCAAAATCTTCTATGAAGTACTTGGAGGAGGAACCCACCTTGCAATGCCGAAGACAATCTTCACGCCGGACTCGTCGTCATTGAAGCCTGGTTCAGGGGCTACTGAGGGAGTCCTGGATTAGGGGGTGTCCGGATGGCCGGACTATACCTTCGGCCGGACTCCTGGACTAAGAAGATACAAGATTGAAGACTTCGTCCTGTGTCTGGAAAGGACTTTCCTTGGCGTGGAAGGCAAGCTTGGCGATACGGATATGTAGATCTCCTACCATTGTAACTGACTCTGTGTAACCCTAGCCCTCTCCGGTGTCTATATAAACCGGAGAGTTTTAGTCCATATGATGAACAACAATCATACCATAGGCTAGCTTTTAGGGTTTAGCCTCTCTGATCTCGTGGTAGATCTACTCTTGTACTACCCATATCATCAATATTAATCAAGCAGGACGTAGGGTTTTCCCTCCATCAAGAGGGCCCGAACCTGGGTAAAACATTGTGTCCCCTGCCTCCTATTACCATCCTACTTAGACGCATAGTTCGGGACCCCCTACCCGAGATCCGCCGGTTTTGACACCGACAGGAAGCAAAAACAAGCTTTCTCGAATTCACGGCGACAACTTGCATCAAGTGCACATGAATTAGAGGAAGTCACTTCTTTCATACAAACATATGCTTCATGAGCTAGCATGAAGAAATGCTTTCAAAAAGTTTCCAACACTAGCTTAATGTTCAACACGAATCATGGATGAGATAAGATGCTGTTGATGGGCTCAACAACAAGTCATCAAGATTCCCATGAAGGTGGAATTCCACAACTATGCGAACAAGACGATAGTATTGGTCAGACCCAAAAGATATAATGGTGTATGCTCGAGGGTCAACCAAGAGTAAGACAACATTATGAATATCGTTGGTTCGGAGTTGATTTGAGAATAACCCACACTCAAATCAAAGTTTGGACAAGACAATAGATCCAGCATTTGGTCATGGAGATCAATTGCTGAAGATACCAACTTTCTTCAACACACGTAAACAAAGAAATATCCCTTTGGAATGAACTAAGTCAGATAAAGCATTTATCTTCCAACTCTCCAAGTTGTTGTTTAGCTTAGCCAACTAGCTTAGGGTATCCAACACATATTCTTGGAGAAGGGGTGGTTTAGGGAAAACCCATCTTGATCACGAACTCAACATAACGGCCAGGGAACAACCTGGTGATTCCTCCGAGAAGATAATCGGGAAATCACGAACCACCAATATGTTATGAAGCTCGAAAACAATCTTGCCTTTCAGGGAAAGACGATATGATCAAAAGAGCGAGGGATTGACACAATCTTAACTCATTGATCAAGGAGTGCACAAGGAAAAATGGACGAGGTAACACGGTCAATCTCAGGATGATGATTGAATAACCAACATGCTAAGAATGAGGTTGTTGTCCATTAACTACCAAGCAACGAAGGTGCTAGGAGTATGGATTTCACACATCATGGATCACTTGCCGGTATTCCGGTCACAACAACACGGATACAGACAAATGAATAATGATGGCGAGAAGTATCACTGCACCAAGAATTCATAAGATGGGGTGCAATTCCTATGACATTCTTGACATAAAGAGGGTAATGCCCCAAGGTAGAACAGAACAAAAGCTGGATTGGCATTTGATCTACGGAATACAACTGCTGTCGGCGTTCTGGGAACGGGGGTCCCCAGACTTGCCTGTCTGCGGCCTGCAGCGTGGCTCAAAGGGGGGCCCAGCATGGCCCGTCTTCACCAACACAAACCTAAGACCCTCGCAAGGGGCCAAGCCTCGCGGGGCGGACGACGCGGAGCTTCCTCAGGCATGGCCTCGTCAGGCTGGCTCACGAGGAGGCGGAGAGATCAAGGCGGGGTACCTCACGAGGTGCCCGTGACGCAAGCCATGACGACTTAGGGTGCCAGGCGGGTGCCAGCCCGCGCAACGTCCTCCTTTCCTCTTTGGTGCAAAGGGGGCAAGAGCAGCCGCGGAGTACCGAGGCATCAGGCAAAGGTTGCCATTTCGGTGCAACGAGACCAAGACAAGGAGGACTACGAGACGGAGGTCACCGTGGAGCCCAAGACGGCGTCATCACCAGAGCTTTGCGCAGGCGAAGACTACTTTTGTCAGGATAGCTGATACTTGCTGTCCCCCTTGAAATTAGCCCGCCATTGTTGGCTCCCTTCCCGCTCGATATTTGGGAAGAGGACCAGGGCCTCTATAAATAGGACCAGCCACCCACATAGCAAGAGGTCGGTTGGCGGGAAGCAGAGAAAGAGAGAGAGAGAGAAAGGTGACTGAACCCCTCCGAGCAGTTCATCACCCCAGCCAAGAACAGACCCTCGCGAGGCTGTTCTTCCTTGTATTGTTCATCATCATCAGCCCAAGAGGCAATCCACCACACCACACACTGGAGTAGGGTATTACACCACAACCGTGCCCCGAACCAGTATAAACCCAGTGTCTCTCATGTTGTTCTTTCCTTAGTTTTAGATCCTAGCATGGCAGAGGGGTGCAGGTAGGTAGGAGGCGAAATCTCCGCGCGCACCCCAGTGTTCGAACCTCAAGGGTCTGCCGGAACCCGAAATCTGACATTTGGCGCGCCAGGTAGGGGTGCGCCAGAATTCGTCTTCCACCGCCCCGTTCTCCTCCGACCATCACGCCCATGTCTGATGCTCGTCGGGCCCGCGCCGAGCGCCGGGCCGCACTCACTTCCTGCGTCGCCCAGATGGCCCCTGTTGGCGGGCATCCACACCGTTCCCCGTCACCTGCCGTCAATGCCGCCACCAGCCCGGTGGGGGACGAGCGGCAAGCATCGTCCCAGCATCCGTCCGTGCGGCAAGACGGCCACACCGCAACTCCCTCGCTCACCGCAGCTGGTTCTTTGTCCCGCGCGCTGCGCGCACCCATGGAGGCTCAAGCTGCACTCATCGCGGCGAACGAGCTCCTGCGCTACCGTCCCGTCAACGACGTCTACGAAGAATGGCTCGACCGCGTCGCCGAGCTCGTCCGCGCCGCAGGGGGCTCTCCTGCGCCGTCCGTTCCACTGCACCGCACCCCGCCCCGCGCGGGCGATGAGGCTCCGGCGGCGCCCCAGCCGCCTCCTCCTCAAGAAGACGCCATGGCCCCAAGGCGCGGGGCCCCTGGGCGAAACCCGCTCCGTCAGGTGCCAGCGCGGCAAGAGCAGAGCTGCCAAGAAGTCCCTCAGCCCTGGCTCCTGAACCTGGCTCCAGACACGATCTCCTCCTGGGATGAGATGCGCACCCGCTTGATCGCCAACTTCCAAGGCACTCGTGACCGGCCACCCGCCGTGAGCGACATGCGCTGCATCAAGCAACAGCCTGGGGAAACCCTGCAGAAGTACATCCAGCGCTTCAACAACGCATGCCTCAAGATTCCCAAGGTGACTAAGGAGGCCATCATCTTGACCTTCTCCGACGGCGTGCGCGACGTCAAGATGAAGGAGGAGCTGGCGATGCATGAAGACCTGTGCACTTCCTTGGAGATGTTCAACTTGGCAAACAAGTGCGCCAGGGCTGAGGAAGGGCGTCTCTCCCTCCTCGAGCTGTCCGCCGCAGACCCAGAAGAGAAGAAGCCCAAGGCTAAGGATGTGAGGCGCAAGGGGGTTGCCGTGCTCACGGCAGAACCAGACACCAAGCGGGGCAGAGATCAGCCCGAACCTTCCAAGGGCAGCCGGTACTGCATGTACCATGACCTCCACACCCACAACACCAACGAATGTCAAGAACTCCGAGCCGTGCGAGAAGGAAGGATCGTCCGTCGCCCCGACCGCGGTGACTGGGGATACGATCGAGGAGGAGGAAGGAACGCAGGACGCTGGGAAGACCGTGGCCCGCGCCAAGGGTGGAGCAACCAACCTCGCGAGGATCCCTGGCAAGACCCGCCTCACGAGAGAGGATGGAGGGATCAGCCTCGCGAGGGAGACTGGAGGGATCAGCCTCACGAGGATCGCCCGCAAGGCAACGCAGGCCTCCCACTGCTGCCGCCGCAGCCAAGGAGAAACGAGGACCGCCACCAGGACGAGGAGGCTGGGGGCTTCCAGGAGCCGCGTGCAATCGCCTGCATCTTGGGCGGAGCACAAGCCCCGCCTCTTAGCGCATCTTCAAGCAGTTCGCCCACGAAGTGAATGCAGTCCTTCCCAGGCTCGAAGCCACGCACCCCCTCAGGTGGTCGGCATGCGCCATCACGTTCAGCTCAGCAGATCAGCTCAAGTGTGCGGCTACAGCCGAAGTCCTCACGATGCTTTGTTCCCCAATCATCAGCAACGTGGTGGTCACCAAGACCCTCATCGATGGAGGGGCAGGGCTCAACGTCCTGTCCGTGGAGACGTTCAACAACCTCTAAGTGCCCTATAGCCAGCTTCAGCAACTAAGCCTTTCTTCGGTATCACCGACGGCTCCACGGTCCCGATTGGGCAGGTCCGCCTCCTTGTCACCTTTGGGGCACGCGACAACTACCGCACCGAGCTCATTGACTTCAACGCCGCCCACATTCGCCTACCGTACAACGCCATCCTTGGGTACCCAGCGCTGGCCAAGTTCATGGCCGTAACTCACCATGGCTACAACGTCCTCAAGATGCCAGGAAGCGGTGGAGTCCTCACGGTGCCCTGTGAAGAGAAGGACACGGTGTGTTCCCTGGAACGAGCCTTCCAGGCCGCGTCCCTGGAAGACCCAGATCGTGGAAGCAGGAGGGCTCCCGAGACCTCCCCCAAGAAGAAGAAGACATCGTCCGGCCCGACCACTCAGGAGGCAGGTGTCGTGGATCTAAACCTGACAGTAGAGTGGGGGGTAGGTACGGAGAGGCAAGGTCCTAGCTATGGAGAGGCTGTAAACACAAGAGATGTACGAGTTCAGGCCCTTCTCGGAGGAAGTAAAAGCCCTACGTCTCGGAGCCCGGAGGCGGTCGAGTGGATTATGTGTATATGGATTACAAGGTGCCGAACCCTTCTGCCTGTGGAGGGGGGTGGCTTATATAGAGTGCGCCAGGACCCCAGCCAACCCACATAATGAAGGGTTTAAGGTACATTAAGTCTGGGGCGTTACTGGTAACGCCCCACATAAAGTGTCTTTACTATCATAAAGTCTACTTAATTACAGACCGTTGCAGTGCAGAGTGCCTCTTGACCTTCTGGTGGTCGAGTGAGTCTTCGTGGACGAGTCCTTCAAGTCAGTCGAGTGAGTCCCTCGTAGGTCGACTGGAAGGTGATCTCTTCTAAGGGTGTCCTTGGGCATGGTACTTAGATCAGGTCTGTGACCCTACCCTAGGTACATGACTCCATCATTAGCCCCCGAATGGATTGAGGCTTGAGTGATGAAGGAGTTGATGCTGTTTCCGATTAGCCTTCGCATACTGGCCGTGCGTTGTTTTTGAACCAAAAAATCTCTTTGTTGATAGTGAACAACTTTTCTTCGGTCGACTCGATCCATTCTTTTCCTTCGTCGAGTGATCTTTTGGACTTCGCCGATTTCCGAGCGACGGATCGCAGGAAATCCCGCGTCGGGCAGACCGATCTGCCGTTCGCGGATTCCGCGGGATACGAAATTTGGGGAAGCGCGCGAAGCGGAGCGGACCGCGGCGCTCGGATGGGACAGGGCATAGACGCCTCGATCTCCGTGCCGCTTTTTTCACCACGTATCGCGTCCGCGCAACTGTTTCAGGATATGATTAGATCGACCGGGCCCACCTGTCATCCACTCGGAAGGGATCTTATAAACGCGCCCGGCGAGGGTTTTTTGAGCAGTGCTTCAGCATTCTCTCTCTGCTCCCTTCGTCTTCGCCCAACGCGCTCGCTCTCGCCTCCGCACAACTTCTCCTCGCGCGTCTCGCCGGCAGCCATGGTCAAGGAGAAGACGGTAGCGCTGGAACGCGTGAAGAAGGCGTCGGCGACGGAGAAGGCGAAGGGGAGATCCACCAGTCGTGGCGGGTCTTCGTCTAGATCTCGCCTGCCGAAAGGCTGGGTCCAGGGAGATTGGATCCAATCGACCATCACGGAGACGGATCTCCTCGACACGGCCAACGAGGGCCTGATCCCTCATGGAGCGGCAAGGCTTCCGGGGAAAGAGTGGCAGCCCCAGCCCGAAGAGGGTGAGTGCGTGCTTCTGGCTACCATGTCGACCGCGGATTTTCTTTGCCGCCGAGCATTTTCTTCCGTGGTTTCTTGAACTTCTTTGGAGCGCAACTCCACTACTTCACCCCGAATTCTATCGCCTAGCTTGCCGCGTTTGTGTCCATGTGTGAGAGTTTCCTGGGTTGTCGACCGCATTGGGGTTTGTTCAAGCACATATTCACGTGTCGCTCTCAGACCGTGAAGAAGGCGAGCCCAGGCGACGAAAAAACCCGAGTTGTCCAAATGTGTGGGGGTCTGGGGATCCAGGTGAGGAACAAGAGCACCTTCCCAGCCATGACATTTCCCGAGTCGGTCAGAGGTTGGCAGTCGACCTGGTTCTACTGCCAGGATCAGTCGACGCCGGGGCAGTCGAGTGGACTCCCTCAGTTCACCATGGGCCGAGTGAGCAAGCCCTCCTCTCTGAAGGTGATTCCGGAGGAGAAAGCTGACGTGAAGATGCTGATGGAGCGTGTAGTTCAGTTGGTTCGGGAGGGAGTGACAGGTATGGATCTCCTGCAGGTTTTTCTTAGGCGTCGTATCCAGCCTCTTCAGTTCCGGAGCCATTGCATGTGGTTGTACTGCGGGACTGAGGATGTGACTCGGGTCAATCCAGAAGCAGTCGACGATGCCACTCTGGAAAGGTGGATGGCCGCTGTTACTGGGAACAAGGATAACCCTCGTGGAGCCAGAAGGATTCCTCCGCTCGACCACCACAGTGATCCAAACAAGGTATGTCTGCTCCACTTCCCATTGTATTCTTGTCACATTTATTTCTGTTTTCTCTGCCGATCGGTCGACTGATCTTTGTCTTGATGTCTATCAGGCCCTCACTGAGCTGTACTCGATGCCCAATGGAGCACAGGCTCCGACTGAGGAGGGAGAAGCGAGCGGGGGCGAGAGCCAGGAGGAGGAGTGGGACTCGGACGCCGCTGAGGATGATGATGATGACGATGACGATGAAGATGATGATGATGATGATGAGGACGAAGAAGAGGAGGAGGAGGAGGTCGCACCACCGCGCTCGGAAAGGCGGTCGAAACTTGTCCATGACCCTGCGACTGAACGTGGCAAGGGGGTTGCGACTGTTACACAGTCGACCAAGCGCCCTCGGACCACCTCTCCGGCGCCGACTGAAAAGGCGTCGAAGCAGCCTAGGGCGGCCCCGTCAAAGCCGACCAAGCTCCTGCCGAAGATGAAGGTGTCCATCCCCACCATATCAGGGTAATCATGCTGCTTGAGTCTTCTTGTTTTGTGCGAACATTATCTCTGGTTGGCGCTGGAGTTAGTCGACTGATTCTTTGGAGTTGCAGTGCTGCTACTTCTGAGACCTCAGCCCAGGCTGACGACCATGAGATGGAGGATGCAGCAACCTCAAAACCTGGTACTATATTCTTAACACTGTTTCTAGTCGACTGACTCATGATCTCTAATTCTGATTCTTTTCTGTAGCTCCATCCAATGTTGTTATCACTCTCCCTGATGATGATGAAGATGAGGAACCACTGAAGCCCAGAAGGAGTAGGAAAGCGTCTGCCGGCAGGGTGTCCCAGGATGTGACGGTGCCTAAGACTCTGGTCGCGGAGGAGGAGAACACCACTCGACACACTGTGTCCTTCGCAGATCTACTGACGAGTGCTCTGCAGCCCTCCCTCTTCACGACGCACCACGTCCCAGAGGACCAAGCTGGCGCCGCGAAGGAGGCGATACGCCAGGCAGGGATCATGATGGAGCAGTTGAAGACCATCCGGGATGCGAGCCAGGCAGCTTACGACGCCAGTTCCGCCCTTCAAAGCAATGTTCAGGTCAGTCGACCACCGCTTGTTTTCTTTCCAGAATTTATAGTAATCACCCAGTGGGTGTGTCGATTTAAACTCCGTGATAGCGGGGGCACGCTGAGTGCACCCGCTGGGTGTAGTCCCCAAGGCTAAGGTCGACTGCTGGCAGTCGGCCTTAGGCTTTATAAGTTCAGTCTTTCCGTCATTCGACTATGGCGACTGGATTTCGCAAACTGGTGGGGGCACGCTGAGTGCACCCACTGGGTGTAGTCCCCGAGACTGTGGTCGACTGCTTGCAGTCGATTACAGTCTTAAAGAATACATCTTGTTTTTTTTTGAGGTCGACTGGTCGACTCTGTCTTCAATAGGATTAGTGGGGGCACGCTGAGTGCACCCACTGGGTGTAGTCCCCGAGACTACGGTCGAATGCTTGTATTCGGCTGTAGTCTTAGAAACGCATGATTTTTCCTGTTCCACTCGGAAGTGAATTATCTTTGACATTTAGTCGATTGATTCTTCGCAGAGATCCTGTGACCTTGCGGCTCGCTACACTGAGCTGGAAAACAAGCACATTCAGCTCGACCTGGATTTGAAGCTGGCTCAGGAGAATCTGACGAAGGCAAAGGAGGAGACCAAAGGTATGTTTGGTGAGACCTCGACGACTGCTTTTTCCCTTTATTTGTTTCAAAATCTGATCTTGCTGTAACTTGCAGGTAAGGTGAAGGAGGCCAAACAGAAAAAAGACCTTGAACTAGCTGAGAAGATCAAGCTTGCTGACGAGAAGTTAGCTTCAGTCACCAAGCTTGAACAAGAAAATACCAATCTGAAAGCTGCTCTTGGGAAGAAAAATGATCTGGAGGCCTTCCTGAATGGTCTTGCCAAGAAGCTATTCCTTATGCTTGAAGGTAAACCTTTATGCTCAACAATCATTTTCAACTGTGATTTTTCCATTCGACTATTGCCTTGACTCGGTGATCGCCCTTGCAGAATTTTGTCAAGACTTTGAAGAAGAGACTAGCCGGCTGGAACCAAACCTTGACCCCGTCAATTCTCCGGTGAACGACGAAGTTGCCATGAATGTTTTCCGACTGGAGTCCCGTGTTGCAGCTGTCGTGGACTATCTTGCAAGGCTGAAGGTCGCCACATCTCGCATCGACTCAACGCTCTGGCCCGGGGAGACACTCCCGAACGACCTCGAGTCGCTGGTGGCTCGCTTGAACACGGTCCCGGGTCGAGTGCAGGAGTGGAAAAAGTCCTCGGCTCGGTGCGGTGCAGATGTTGCTCTGTGTCTGGCCCGAGTCCACTGCAAAGATGCGCGAGAAGACAAGCTGGCGGCCCTCCGGGTGGCCAACACCAAGAAACACGACTTCAGGTCCTTTATGGAAACTTTCATTGCTGCTGCCACTCGGATCGCAGATGGAATTGATCTTGATGAGTTTGTTGCACCTTCCAGCCCTCCACAGGAGGGGTAAAAAACTTCTTTTACGCTCGACGCTTTAAATTTGCCTCGGTATGCCGAGTGGAGTTGTAACCGATAAACTTTAACAGGCTTAGCGCCTGAGCACTTTCAGTTCCTTTAGGTATCGTTCCGAACTTGAATTTGATGTTTGAACATGATTGCTTTTGGCTTGAAATGTCTTTTGCAGGTTCAAAGCGAGACGCTCACCGCAGTCGACTTATTCCTTAATCCACTTAGGCGAGCACTGGGCTGCAGCTAAGCCTCTGAGTGAGAGGTTTGCTCTTTACTCGGTAGGATTTTTACATCTTAGGCGAGCACTGGGCTGCAGCTAAGCCCCCGAGTGAGAGGTTTGCTCTTCACTCGGTAGGATTTTTACATCTTAGGCGAGCACTGGGCTGCAGCTAAGCCCCCGAGTGAGAGGTTTGCTCTTCACTCGGTAGGATTTTTATATCTTAG
>NC_041384.1:427753895-427788359 GCF_002162155.2 Triticum dicoccoides | reverse complement strand
ATAACTTAGGCGAGTACTTGGACTGCAGCTAAGCCTCCGAGTGGAAGTCTGGCTTACCACTCGGTAGGATTTTGATAACTTAGGCGAGTACTTGGACTGCAGCTAAGCCTCCGCGTGAGAGGTTTGCTCTTCACTCGGTAGGATTTTGATAACTTAGGCGAGTACTTGGACTGCAGCTAAGCCTCCGAGTGGAAGTCTGGCTTACCACTCGGTAGGGTTTTTATAACTTAGGCGAGTACTTGGACTGCAGCTAAGCCCCCGAGTGGAAGTCAGGCTTACCACTCGGTTGGATTTTATTTAATCTTAGGCGAAACGGATTCGTAGCTAAGCCTCCGAGTGGGAGTCTGGCTCACCACTCGGTAAGGATTTTTACAAACTTAGGCGAAACGGATTCGCGGCTAAGTCACCCGCTGGGGGGAAAATTTTATTGGACAAAAATAAAAAGTGACAAAAATTATGGAGGAACTATGACGCTATTATTTTGAAATCCATGAACTATAGGAGTACTTTATTGCAACTCATCCGAGTGATAAACTTAAGTGTAAAATGGGCGGAGTAGTTCCGCGTTCCAAGCTCGGGGCTCGTCGATATTATGTTCGACGTTGTAAAGACGGTACGCCCCGTTGTGGAGAACTTTGGTGACGATGAAGGGTCCTTCCCAAGAAGGAGCAAGCTTGTGTGGTTTCTTCTGATCCACTCGGAGGACTAAATCTCCTTCTTGGAAGGCTCGACCCCTCACATTTCTGGCGTGGAAACGATGCAAATCTTGTTGGTAGATGGTCGATCGGATCAGAGCCATCTCCCTTTCTTCCTCTAAAAGGTCGACTGCGTCCTGCCGCGCTTGTTCAGCTTCTGCTTCGTTGTAGATCTCAACTCGAGGAGCATTGTGGAGAAGATCACTCGGCAAGACTGCTTCAGCTCTGTAGACCAAGAAGAATGGAGTTCTTCCGGTCGATCGATTAGGTGTGGTCCGCAGTCCCCAAAGCACAGAGGGAAGTTCGTCGACCCACGCTCCAGCTGCATGCTTGAGATCACGCATCAGCCGGGGTTTCAATCCCTTGAGAATCAGGCCATTGGCTTGCTCTGCTTGTCCATTCGTCTGCGGATGGGCGACTGAAGCATAGTCGACTCGTGTGCCTTGAGAGTTGCAGAAATCCCTGAATTCCTCCGAGTCAAAGTTCGACCCATTATCCGTAATGATGCTGTGTGGGACTCCATATCTGAATATCAGTTCCCTGATGAAGCTAACAACAGTACGGCGTCAAGGTTCTTGATTGGTTTAGCCTCAATCCACTTGGTGAACTTGTCGACTGCCACCAGTACGTGCGTGAAGCCACTTCGACCTGTTCTCAAAGGACCAACCATGTCCAACCCCCATACTGCGAAAGGCCAGACGAGTGGAATGGTATTCAGAGCTGATGCAGGCTTGTGCGACATATTCGAGTAGAACTGACATCCCTCGCACTTATCCACTATTTCCTTTGCCATCTCATTCGCCTTTGGCCAGTAAAATCCGGCTCGGTATGCTTTGGCCACGATGGTCCGAGAGGATGCATGATGACCACAGGTCCCCGAGTGGATATCATTAAGGATGATTCGACCTTCTTCTGGTGTTATGCACTTCTGACCAACTCCAGTCGCGCTTTCTCTATATAACTGTCCTTTGATTACGGTAAAGGCTTTAGATCGACGGACGATCTGTCGAGCCTCTTCCTCATCCTCCGGAAGCTCTTTTCTCAGGATGTACGCCATCTACGGAACTGTCCAGTCGGGAATGACCACCAAGACCTCCATGACCAAGTCGACCACTGCTGGGACCTCAACCTCAGTCGGATCTGTGGCACTCTTGGGCTGTGGAGCTTCTTCGGTGAAAGGATCTTCTTTGACTGACGGAGTGTGTATATGCTCCAAGAACACACCACTCGGAATGGCTCCTCTCTTGGAACCTATCTTTGCTAGATCATCAGCTGCTTGATTTTTCAGTCGGGGTATATGATGGAGCTCCAACCCCTCGAACTTCTTTTCCAGCTTCCTCACTGCACTGCAGTACCCAGTCATGGCTGGGCTTCTCACGTCCCACTCCTTCATCACTTGGTTGACCACTAAATCTGAATCGCCATAGACCATCAGGCGACAGACGCCAAGTGAAATGGCCATGCGCAATCCGTATAAGAGGGCCTCATACTCTGCCTCATTGTTGGAGGAATCAAAGTGAATCTGGAGCACATATCTGAGCTTATCTCCTCTGGGGGAAACCAGGACAACCCCAGCACCGGAACCATTCAACATCTTAGAGCCATCAAAAAACATGGTCCAATGCTCCGAGTGAACTTCAGTCAGCTGCTGCTGTTCAATCCACTCGGCGAGGAAATCTGCTATTGCCTGGGACTTAATGGCTTTCTTTGCCTCAAACTTGATATCAAGGGGAAGAAGTTCAATCGCCCATTTCGCCACTCGACCAGTTGCATCTCTGTTGTGCAAAATCTCTGATAGTGGAGCGTCGCTGACGACTGTGATGGAATGATCAGAGAAATAATGAGCAACCTTCTTTGTGGTCATGTATATTCCATACACAAGCTTCTGGTAATGAGGATATCTCTGCTTGGATGGAGTCAAGACTTCGGACAAATAATACACTGGGGGCTGAACTTTGAAAGCTTTTCCTTCTTCTTCCCGCTCGACCGTAAGCACTGTACTGACGACTTGTCCTGTGGCTGCGATATAAAGCAACAGAGGCTCTTTGCTGATTGGAGCAGCAAGCACCAGCTGGGTGGAGAGCAGAGCTTTTAGCTCGGCAAACGCTGCATCAGCTTCTAGAGTCCACTCGAACTTGTCTGCCTTCTTCATCAGTCGGTAAAGAGGCAATGCCTTTTCACCGAGTCGTGAGATGAATCAACTTAATGCGACCAAGCATCCAGTAAGCTTCTGGACATCGTGCACTCGCACAGGGCGTTTCATTCGGAGAATAGCGCTGATCTTTTCTGGATTAGCGTCGATCCCTCGCTCAGAAACGAGAAAACCGAGTAACTTGCCACCAGGAACTCCGAATGTGCACTTTGATGGATTGAGCTTGATATCATACCTTATGAGGTTGGCAAATGTTTTGGCGAGGTCAGCGAGCAGGTCGGAACCGTTTCATGACTTGACGACGATATCATCCATATACGCTTCCACATTCCGACTGATTTGAGTGAGTAGACACTTCTGAATCATTCGCATAAATGTGGCTCCGGCATTCTTGAGGCCGAATGGCATGGTGATATAGCAGAAGCACCCGAATGGAGTGATGAAAGCTGTTTTTACCTCGTCGGGTCTGTACAGACGGATCTGGTGGTACCCGGAGTAGGCGTCTAGAAAAGACAATCTCTCGCATCCCGCGGTCGAGTCAACAATTTGATCTATGCGAGGGAGAGGAAAATGATCTTTCGGGCAGGCCCGGTTGATGTGCTTGAAATCAATGCACATTCGGAGCGATTTGTCCTTCTTAGGAACCATGACGACATTGGGGAGCCACTCGGAGTGGTATATCTCTCGGATAAATCTTGCCGCCAACAGTTGAGCCACTTCCTCACCAATGGCTTTTCTCTTCTGGACGGCGGACCACCGAAGATGCTCTTTGACTGGTTTTGCTGATGAGTCGACTCTTAGGCGATGCTCAGCCAGTCCCCTGGGAACACCTGGCATGTCAGCGGGCTTCCATGCAAAAATGTCCCAGTTCTCACGGAGGAACTGGATGAGCGCTTCTTCCTATTTCGGGTCGAGTGTTGTGGAGATGTGGGTCGGGGCTGCATCGGGGTCGGTCGGGTGAATGTGAACAGGCTTCGTCTCACCGGACGACTGAAATGCAGATTCTGTGGCGGGTTTCTTGGATCGCAGCAAATCACCCGGATCTGCGTTTTGCTTGTATTCTTCAAACTCGACTGCTGTCACCTGGGAATCAGCAATCTTTGAGCCCTTCTGAAAGCACTCTTCTGCCTTTTTCCGATCACCGGTGACAGTGATCACTCCTTTGGGGCCGCGCATCTTCAATTTGAGGTACACGTAACATGGTCAAGCCATGAACCGTGCATAAGCTGGTCTCCCCAAAATGGCATGATATGCACTCTGAAAATCCATGACCTCAAACGTCAACTTCTCTTTGCGAAAATGTTTCGAATCACCAAACACCACGTCCAGAGCTATTTGGCCGAGTGACTCGGCTTTCTTCCCTGGTATAACTCCATGAAAGCTCATGTTACTGGTGCTCAGTCGGGACATCGGAATGCCCATTCCTTTCAATGTGTCTGCATACAACAAATTCAGCCCGCTACCACCGTCCATCAGCACTTTTGTCAGTCGAGTGCCTTCGACAACTGGATCGACCACCAAAGCTTGCCTCCCAGGGGTGGCAATATGAGTCGGGTGATCAGATTGGTCGAATGTGATGGGTGTTTGGGACCATCTCAGATAATTTGCTTTTGCTGGGGTAACCATGTTCACCTCGCGGTTAATGACTTTCAATCGACTCTTGCTTTCCACATCTGCAAAGATCATCAGAGTGGAGTTGACATGCGGATATCCTTCCTCACTGTCCTACTTGTCTTCGGCCTTGTCCGACTCCTTTTCCTTGTCTTTAGGCTGTTTTCCTTGAAACTGCTGGATCAGGAGTCGACATTGGCGAGTGGTATGCTTTGGGTAAATGATATTCCCCTCTTCGTCTTTCTTCGTGTGGATGTGACACAGCATATCCATCATGTCGTTCCCTTCTTTATCCTTTACCTTCTTAGGGTTCCAGGATCCTTTTGGTTTCCCTTTAAACTTTCCATGAGCCACGGCCAGAGCCTCTCCAGGAGCTGCCGGTTCAGCCTCCCGCTTCTGTTTCCGACTGGTGTTTCCCTTCTCCGACTGGCTCGGCTTGTGCTTGCCGCTTCGGAGTCGGTCTTCTTCTTCGCCGTTGGCGTACTTGGTAGCAATTTCCATCATCCGACTCAAGGTCATGTCTCCGGTTCGACCAAATTTCAAACTCAATTCCCTATTCTTGACACCATCCTTGAAGGCGCAGACTGCCTGATGATCAGACACATTCTCCACAGTATGGTGCAAAGTGATCCATCTCTGAATATACTCTCTGAGAGTCTCATTGGTCTTCTGCACACAGACTTGCAGCTCCGTCAATCCAGCCGGTCGCTTGCAAGTTCCTTCAAACGTTCTGACAAACACTCGGGACAGATCTTCCCAAGTGTAAATACTGCTAGGAGGTAACTGATTCAACCACGCTCTGGCAGAACCTTCCAACATGAGGGGCAAATGCTTCATGGCCACCTCGTCATTCCCACCACCAATCTGAACCACCACTTGGTAGTCCTCAAGCCAAGTTTCAGGCTTAGACTCACAGGTGAACTTGCTGACTCCTGTTGCCAACCTGAAATTGGGAGGAATCACTGCGGCTCTGATAGCTCTGCTGAAACATTCCGGACCAGAAACGTGCACTCGACTGCTCGTGGGCGCATCTCTATCGAGTCCACCTCGATGGGCTCTGTTCCAGTCGACCAAGCCTTGCACGATAATGGATTGCACGTTGAAGCCTGGTTCTCTGGGGTCGACTAGAACTCTTCACCCTGCACTGAGCTGACGTCTGTCATCTTGCTGCCGAGGAGCGTAAGACCCACCCCTCGGAGGGGAAGTGGGCACTCGACGCCTATCATATCGGTCGTGTCGGTCTCCATATTGGTCTCGCCGATTCTCGCGCCCTTCACGCCGCGGAGGCGATCTGGGGCTGTGAGCCGACTAAACCGTATTCGCAGCGACGGATCGACTGTGAATTCTGTTGCGCGACTGCGACATGGCTGAATTCTGATCTCCTACTGCCTGGAGCAGATCCCTGATCTGCATCAAGCCTCTGCCAGCTTCCGACTGAGAGGGCTGAATGGACTCTGCTATACGGGTCGCAGCTGCTAAATTCTGGATTGGGGTTTGATATACCTGAGTCGGCGGGAAGAGTTGACGTCGATTGGCGTCGGGAACTCATTGCCGCGCGCGCTCGTCTAGTGCTCGCTGAAGATCCTCCAGGCGAGCACGTTCGGCCAAATTGGCCAAACGTGCCTCCTCCAAGGCGCGAGCCTCGGGGGTTTCTCCTGCGATGGGAGTATGCAGGGCATCCATGTTCCTGCGGGGAAGTTCCTCTCTTTGCAGAGAGTCGAGTGGCTCGGGCTGGTACTCTTCGTGGTCTCGTGCGGGGTCGCCTCCGTCGCCTGCCCCACCATCATGGGCGAAGCCAGGGGGGCTGCGAGGCCCGTCGACCATCAGGATTTCCGCCGCTGGATCACTGCTATCGCATTCGGATGCAGTCTCTACGGAGCCAGTCGACAGATCGAACAGGCCGTAGAGAGATTCGTCGGGCTCGATTGCCGCAACTTGGGTGGTGGCCGTCTGGCGAGCCACCGCGTGTCTCACCCACCGCTGAAGCCTCGACCGACCCGAGCGCTTGCGCTGGCGGGAGACCGGGAGGGTGGTCGATAGGGGAGTCGACCGATATGGGGTCGACGGTTGCCGCAGCAGAACGCCGCGGACACATGCGCGAAAATGCGTCGCACCGCGGACGGGGAGCGCATAGAAGGTGAGAGCACCGAGACGAATCTCTCGACCCTCGACCAAAACTCCAGCAGCTACCATGATGAAAGTACTCGGAAGAATCGCAACTTCTCCACAAAATCGCTAAAACACCGGCCCCACGGTGGGCACCAACTGTCGTGGATCTAAACCTGATAGTACAGTGGGGGTAGGTACGGAGAGGCAAGGTCCTAGCTATGGAGAGGATGTAAACACAAGAGATGTACGAGTTCAGGCCCTTCTCGGAGGAATTAAAAGCCCTACGTCTCGAAGCCCGGAGGCGGTCGAGTGGATTATGTGTATATGGATTACAAGGTGCCGAACCCTTCTGCCTGTGGAGGGGGGTGGCTTATATAGAGTGCGCCAGGACCCCAGCCAACCCACGTAATGAAGGGTTTAAGGTACATTAAGTCCGGGGCGTTACTGGTAACGCCCCACATAAAGTGTCTTTACTATCATAAAGTCTACTTAATTACAGACCGTTGCAGTGCAGAGTGCCTCTTGACCTTCTGGTGGTCGAGTGAGTCTTCGTGGTCGAGTCCTTCAAGTCAGTCGAGTGAGTCCCTCGTAGGTCGACTGGAAGGTGATCTCTTCTAAGGGTGTCCTTGGGCAGGGTACTTAGATCAGGTCTGTGACCCTACCCTAGGTACATGACTCCATCAGCAGGCCCCTCTGGGCCCGCGCCTGCCTAGGGGGAACCTCCCTCCATCGCATAGGAAAGCGCACCCGGCGCCCTCCTCAGGCAGGGCTCGGGGGCTCTCCCCTGGAGGGCCACCGACCTAGCTAGGGTCACGAGGGAGGCGCTTGGGCACCACATGGAGGCGTGTTTTGAAGCACGTTTCCCTCAAGAAGGAGCAAGGCAAGGAGATCCAGACCCTCAGGAGTTTGTCTGCAAGGCCATTCAGGAGCTACAGGAGTCAAAAGTCATGAAAGGCGGCCACCGCCTGCCAGCAGTGGCTCCCCATCTAGGCGAGGATGGTGGGCTGCGCGTCTGCATCGACATACCAGGGCTCAACCGAGTCGCCTCTCTGGAGCGCCTCTGGCCCTCGCGAGTGGGGCGCTGCAGAGGCCCACCCCATAGCTACGTTCGGATGCCTTACGGCTTGCCGAACGCGGCTGACGCGTACCAGCGCCTCATGAGGGGCATCACGGAGGCACGAGAGGCCAGGCGTTTCGCTGCCCTGGCAGGGGTGGAGATGGCCCGCGAGGAGCTGCCAGCGCCTCCGGAGCCTCCCGAGGCTCCTGGGCCTTGGGGTTCATGAGGATTGGCTTCCGCAGCCCACCGAGTCTGCTACACCAACACCCCTTCGTCTTCAGCGTCATCAGGTGACATCTTTCAAGTTTCACTTTCAACTGGGAGCGCCCCCAGGGCTGCATTATTCCCAGGCCGCGTGGGTCCGTCCCTGCGGCGTGTATCCCTTTTATTCCATGTTGTTAGCTTACCTTGTTGGGGGCGCCACCCGGGCTGCATCATCCCCAAGCCGCTCGGGCCAGGCCCGGGGGCACGTATCCCATTTGCATTTATTTCTGGTTATGCGCTAGAACCACCATGCTCGATTATGTGATGCCGGTCCACGGCACCTCTTCTCCTCCATGCCGACCACTTGCACGTTAAAGGGGGGGGTACCTGAGCATCGTGACTCAGGGCTCTTACTGGCTCTCCAGCCCTCACCCTCTGGCCTTGTCCATGGCATCACGACCTGGCATACCAGCGACGGCTGAGACCAGCTCGAGGGCCGGGACCCGAGGACGTAGAGTGTCGACATCTAACCAAATCTGCAGGGACACATCACAAGATAAGGCCCAGTGCCAGGCGCAACCCGCCTAGAGGTAGGGCCCCGTGAGTCCCGCGCTGCCTCACGGGTGCCCAGATACACCTCGCCAGGCCCTACCGTGCCAGCCACGTGTCAGGGTGGAGCTGTACACGCCCCGGGGGCTCCTCCCGGAGGGGGCCCCCCTCCCACATACAAGTGGAAGCACCATGCTCCGCGCTGGCTGACGACACTGCCGAGGAGCGGCTATGCCCGTACACATACGGTAGCGCTATGCTCCGTGCTGGTGATAAACAATTGAGGGTGGCCCCCGGGCCGCATCAACCTCAGGGAGCCCAGAGCTCAGTGTCTAGCCTCATCGTAACGCCTCCCCTCGGGAGTGCCGCGTGAGGGGGCTGGGCACGGGGCTGCGCCTGGGTCACACCCAGACGCACGCCGCCTAGCTAGGTCCCCCCGGGCCTAGTTCGTCGCGCGTCTCTCCCCGAGCGAAGCCAAGGTACGAAGGTCGTTTGAGCGTCAAGGGGGACTCCTGAGCATCGCGACTCAAGAGCCTAACTGGTCACGTAGCCCCTCACTCCTTCGTCCCGTCCTGGTTTCCAGTCGGGACTATTGCTGGGTGAGGTACGCGCGGGGCCGGGCTCTGCAGACATAGAACGGTGGATCCACCCACATCATACCTCCCTACTTGTTGTTCGTGCGCCAAGGGGGACTCCTGAGCATCGTGACTCAGGAGCCTAACTGGTCACGTAGCCCCTCACTCCTTGGTCCCGTACTGGTTTCTGATCGGGACTATTGCTGGGTGAGGTACACGTAGGGCCGGGCTCTGCAGACGTAGAACGGTGGATCCACCCACATCATACCTCCCTACTTGCTGTTCGTGCGCCAAGGCGGACTCCTGAGCATCGCGACTCAGGAGCCTAACTTGTCACGTAGCCCCTCACTCCTTGGTCCCGTCCTGGTTTCCGGTCGGGACTATTGTTGGGTGAGGTACACGCGGGGCCGGGCTCTGCCGGCGTAGTACATAAGCAAGTAGGAAGGAAAAGCGCAAATTTCAAGGAATTCAAAAGCAAATATTACAGTCCACACTATTATCTCGATGCCCAACGCAAGTTTAAACGCCTCCCCGAGGCATGATACATGTGCAGGAACTAAAAGCAGGACAGGAGCCGCGACGGAGTCACTTATCGGCGGTGGAGCAACACGGATCGGGTTCGCCTCACGGAGCAGTGGGGTCGGCAGCGCCTTGCTCCGGCTTTGTGCTGAAGGCCCAAAACTTCCCCAGCAGAGCCGCCATGTGACCCTTCATGGCCTCGGCAGCGGCAGCGGCACGCTCACCACTCACTGGCTCCAGCAGGCCGTCGAGGTCGACACCGGGATCGTGAAGGTAGATGTGGGTGAGGACCCGCGTCAGTGCTGCAGAAGACAGGACACGCGCCTCGGCCTCGGCCGTGGGGCCAAGGCCAAGGGCGACATCTTCAAGAGCGTGAACCAGGAAGGGAAGCAGCTTGGCGGGGCCGTCCTCGGGGCCAGCCAATGGGCTCTCCAGGCCGCTGTCGTAAAGCGCCCTCAGTGAGGAGTGAGCCCTCGCCTCCATCTCCATGAAGGCCACGCGGTCCTCGGCAAGAACCAGGGCCTCGTCGTCTAGCTTGGCCTTCCTTTCCCCCAACTCCTGCTCCAGCGTGCCTAGGCGGTCGCGGCGCTACCTGAGCTTGGCCTCCCGGCCCTTGACGACCGCCTCGCGAGCCTTCACGCCTTCTTCCTCCTCTTGGCGAAGGCGGACCTCTTTCGCGAGCTGATCCCATAGGCCTTGCAGCTCGTCCTCCAGCGCCTTGCAGCGACCACGGACATCGACCACCTCCCCCAGGGCTGCATCACGAGGAGCCTTCGCCTCCAGGACTTCCTGCTTCTCCTCGTCGCATGCCGTCGAGGCCTGGACCAGCGCCACCCGAATCGAGGCGTCGGAGCGAACCCATCCTGAAGCCAGCTCCAAGCGCCCGGCCAGCAAGCGGGGGTCAGCGCCAAGAAGATCCTGACGCAGTCGGTCCAGCTCAGCAACAGCACAATCCAGAACGGCAGAAGGAGTCGGAGAGACAGCGGCCGGTGGAGTAGGAGGAGAAGGCGGCAGCGCAGCCGCGGCATCCTGAGACGGAGTTTGCTACGCCCCGACAGCTGTAGTGGCGGCGGCAGGCAAGAGCACCTCGGGAGCCACTTGGGCCGTGGGGGCTGAGCTCACCCCAGTCGGCTCAGCCAGGCCTCGCGAGGACGACCGGGAAGGAGGAGCCTATGCGTCGCGGTCACCCTCCTTCGCGGGCAGAAGCGCCGCCACGGATGGAACCTCGGGAGCCCCCTCCGGCTTCTTTGCTGCGGGCGCCAGCCTATCCAAAAGAATGCGGACGTCAAGCCTCAGAAGCAGAGCAAGAGATAAAGACAAGAATCGAATGCTTACGGGTCGTCGCCAGTGAGCTCAAGCGGCCTCTGGCAGCCGGATGGAAGGGTCAACCTCGGGAAGCTTGGAGGCAGAAGGTGCGTCTGCGGTTCGCCCCGGGGCTGGGGGAGACCCGCGGGAGATCCGCCCGGTCCTGTCCCTCTTCGGGATCGGGGGCGAGCTCCCACCGCCCTGCCCGTCGTTGTCCTCGTCGTCGTCTTCGTCGTCATCCTCATCGTCATCGCTCGGAGAGAGGCGGAGAACGCGGGAACTACACCGGGGGAGGGGAGCCCTCGACTCTCTGTCAGACGCCTCGGAGTCAGGCCCTTTTCCCTGCTCCCCTCCTTCCTCCTCTTCGCTGGAGTCGCTGGAGGGCACGTCCACCGGTTCCTCGGGAGTTTCCATGGGCACGGGCCCATCCCCGTTGAAGACGGGCATGGACTTCACTACCCGCTCCCAGTCGTTAGAACAAGGGCATGGGAGCGCCCTCCAGCCTCGCCATGTTGCCCCCGACCAGAGACTGGAGAACCGCAGCCAGGTCTCCGTCGGCCAAGGCCGCGGGGCTCGGACGGGGCCTCCACATTGGAAGTGAGTACTACCGAAGCGGAGCCAGCCGGTGCTCCAGGAACTCCCTCAGCAGCGACGCGCCGGTCAGCTTCGCCGCCGCCATGTCGGTCGGCCTCAGATCCGCGTCCGTCTTCTCCAACACCATCTTCACGCGGGATCCGCGAGCTCCGCTCGACCCCAGTCGCTGGAGCTCATGGGCTGCTCCGTGGGCAGGATCAGTCGAGGGTGGATGCGCCCAGCATCCACCAAGATCCACTTGCTCCTGAAGCCCTCAATCCTCTTCCCAGAGTTCGAGATGGCAATGGCGCCGCCGTACGCAACGAAGCTCGCGCACGCGGAAGCAGTCCCACGAGAGGTCCGGAGGTAGAAGTAGTGGCACAGTAAGGCCACTGAGGGCTGCACCCCAACGTGAGCCTCGCAATAATAAGCAAAGATTGCCAGGAGAAGGACGGAGATGGGATGGAGATGCAGATCCTGTAGCTTGTAATCGCGGAGGACAGATAAGAAGAACTCAGAGAAGGGAGGCACCAGACCAGCAACAATGGCACTTATGAAGAGCGGATAGAAGGTGCTCCTTTGACCCTCAGGGGTGGCGGAGCCGGCCTTGAACACCTTCGCCCCGTCGATGCCCCACGCCGTCGCCATCTAGCGCAACCGGGCAAGGCTCGCCTCCGACATGTTCGGCGAGTCCAGGGCAGACGAGTACGAAGCTGCGGCCGGGGGCTGACGAGGCGCCATGGCTCCCTAGGTCGCACGGTCAGAGCAGATCTGGAAATTTTGGCGGAAGGAAGGAGAGGCGCAAGAAAGGGGATCTGAGCAGCAACCGGGGAAAGCAAGAAGCAGGGCCTAGGAGGATGCCACTCCTTTATCAACTCGCGCGGTTGCTAAGGCGCCCACGTCCAGTCAGCCGCCACGCGGCGCCCAAGGCCGCAGGCTGTTAGGGCCCGCGGCGCTTCGCTCTTGCCCTTCCGCCTCCCTGCACGGCCAAGTCCGAGCGCGCCTTGGGCCCGGGGGCTACTGTCGGTGTTCTGGGAACGGGGGTCCCCAGACTTGCCTGCCTGCGACCTGCGGCGTGGCTCAAAGGGGGGCCCAGCACGACCCGTCTTCACCAACACAAACCCAAGACCCTCGCGAGGGTCCAAGCCTCGCGGGGCGGACGACGTGGAGCTTCCTCAGGCACGGCCTCGTCAGGCTGGCTCACGAGGAGGCGGAGAGATCATGGTGGGGTACCTCACGAGGTGCCCGTGAGGCAAGCCATGACGACTCAGGGCGCCAGGCGGGTGCCAGCCCGCGCAGCGTCCTCCTTTCCTCTTTGGTGCAAAGGGGGCAAGCGCAGCCGCGGAGTACCGAGGCATCAGGCAAAGGTTTCCATTTCGGTGCAATGAGACCAAGACCAGGAGGACTACGAGACGGAGGTCACCATGGAGCCCAAGATAGCATCATCACCAGAGCTTTGCGCAGGCGAAGACTACTTTTGTCAGGATAGCTGATACTTGCTGTCCCCCTTCAAATTAGCCCGCCATTGTTGGCTCCCTTCCTGCTTGATATTTGGGAAGAGGACCAGGGCCTCTATAAATAGGACCAGCCACCCACATAGCAAGAGGTCGGTTGGCGGGAAGCAGAGAAAGAGAGAGAGAGAGAGAGAGAGAGAGAGAGAGAGAGAGAGAGAGAGAGAGAGAGAAAGGTGACTGAACCCCTCCGAGCAGTTCATCACCCCAGCCAAGAACAGACCCTCGCGAGGCTGTTCTTCCTTGTATTGTTCATCATCATTAGCCCAAGAGGCAATCCACCACACCACACACTGGAATAGGGTATTACACCACAACGGTGGCCCGAACCAGTATAAACCCAGTGTCTCTCATGTTGTTCTTTCCTTAGTTTTAGATCCTAGCATGGCGGAGGGGTGCAGGTAGGTAGGAGGCGAAATCTCCGCGCGCACCCCAGTGTTCGAACCTCAAGGGTCTGCTGAAACCCGAAATCCGACAACTGCTTTGACCCAATCCTAGAAATGGACAAGGTACTAGAGTTTGTTTCTCCTAGTCATTCTGAAATAGAATGGCTTGACGAACCACAAGAGTAATAGGCATCGATAACACGAGTGCGTGACTACTCCTAACTACAAATTGATAGACGAGGGCTAGAAAACAACTAAAGAGGGAGAACTCAAAAGAACATATGCTTTTCTGAGTTGTGGATGCATAGATTAGCATGTCGAACGAGTTCAAAATATTTCTTTCGGATAACCCATGCGGAGAAGGTAGAACTGGCAGAGTCACAAAATGAATGGAGTACTCCTCAAGAGCACCCTGGTTGTGATCTTTTGGTTCAAAAGAACTTTTGCCATGATGGTTCATGGTATTGGAAGAATGAGATACCAAGGACCTTGAGGACTGTCGCAAAGGTTACTAATATCATAAGGAACTAGCAAACACTACCAACATGAATGAGTAGAGTGAACCTCGGGTTCAAGAACCTAGGAATGGAATGCCTACTATCTAAATGGCATCAGGGGATGCTTTCGAAAATGATGGCTAGAATCATCACACTGGGAATATAAAGCATTGCTAGATTAGTGGGTGGTCCTCTAAGACACCCAGGGTCATTATAATAACTCCAACATATATGTCAAGGCAACAGGGTACCTCAACGTAACGATTAGTGTGGTTAATCTGGCCCAAAGGAACATCGAGAACGGAAAGAAGGGATTTGCAAATGCATCAGATTATTCAGATACCTTGGATGACTCGGACAGCTTAACGGCTGTAATTGCTCAAGAAGATTTGAGACCTCCTGCAAAATGGTGGCATAACCAGTCACAAGCACAATATCATGGTTCTGAGATCAACTGTCAACACACAAAAGTAGTAAGAACTAAACTGGGGCTTGAAACCATCAATGTTATAGGTCTACAGATTAGTAACACGTGATCCTGATAGAAAGATGAGAAGCCTAGTTCTTAATCCCCGCAGAAAAGAAGAGGTTGACTCAGATCAGAAGGGCATAAGGTAAAGGAGTAAAACGAGCCTTACGTCCCCTTCCACAATCAATTCCCTTATATAATTAAAGCATTGCTAGACTCAACTTCACCCAGTTTGGCTTGGTAATCCTACAGGCAGTCAGGCTCTGATACCAAAGCTGTCAGGACCCCGATTCTAAGTCACACCGATCTAGCGTGCAACACATCATATCACTTTGTGGCCTCACGCACGGTATTCCCACGGGTGCCATCATATCACATCATATCACACCTGATAGTCTTACTAGCATCCATATGACAAAGAACTCGGGCCGACATGACTAGTCGTAAACCCAAAGTGGCACTAACTTATGGGGACATGCATACATGAACTAGCATCGAACGTGTCGGTCATTAGCGTGTGAATCCAGGCTGTAGCAACTGGGCTAACAGAACTCCGGGAACCCGGTGTAGCAGGCTATCAGGACTCCGGAAGTCACCGCGTGACATTTCCCCGAAGGGACAGACACAGGGACGAAGTGGATCACATGCCGGCCAGTGTAAGTGTTCCGGAGCAGTAGTAACTGAGCTAGCATGACTCTAGTAAACCGGGCTGTAGCAGACTATCATGGATCAGTGGAAGCACTAGACTACATGTGCCCATAAGAAAGGCTACCAAGGATAAACAACTAGGTTGTCGGATCACACACATACCAAGCATTTCAAAATCATACACACAATATGCTCAATATGTGCAAATACAACATGGCATCACAACAAGACTCTACGACTCAGAGTATTTATTCATTAGGCTCTGAAGAGCCAGATATTACAAACATGGGTCTGATGACCCAGCATTCAAGTCATACAAACAACAAGCACATGCGGAAACTTATCTTGTCTGAGTACAGACAACTTCAAAAGAAAAAGGCTAAGAAGCTTGACTGTCTACAAGACACTGCCGAGAGCACAAGATCGTAGTTGAGGTAACAAGATAAACGTCGAAGTCCACGCGGAACTACTAGCGAGACTGAAGTCTCTCTGCAAAAACATAAAATAGGCAAACGTGAGTACAAATGTACCCAGCAAGACTTACATCAGAACTATCGACATATGCATCGGTATCAATAAAGGGGGTGGTGGAGTTTAACTGCAGCAAGCCAGCTTTGACTCAGTGGCTAACCTGAACTACGACTGCAAGTAACTCTTTTGAGGTGGCGCACATGAGTCCACATATTCATCATTCAATACAGCACTATGGATCCGCTCCCGTCTACCTACGAGAATGCCATCCATAGCACTCATGCTTATCTTGTGCATTTTGGAGTATCAACTTTCACTTGTCTATGAACTATACAGGCAAGCGAGAAGTCCTTTACCGCGGACACGGCTATTCGAATAGATGATGTTAGCCCTGCAGGGGTGTACTTCTTCACACACGCTCTCGCCACTTACCACCATGTACACATTGTGTATCTCGGCAACCTTCAAGCGGAAGCCTGGTGAGGAAGTCGGCCACGACCTGACTAACCACACAAGTCTCTCGTCCAGGTTTATCGCCTATTCGGGTTCCATCCGCAAGGAGATCCGACCGGGGTGTCGCACACGGCCCCAAATGATGTGTGCAGGGTTCCCAAGCCCACCTCGACGGATGGATCTATGCTTGGTACACTATGCCACGGTGCCTAGTCTGTCCCAAGCCCACCTGTACCGGGTACCACTTGGTAGACTACTAACACAACCTACAAACACGAGAAACTAGTTGCAACTCGTGGATAGAGATCAGGTTGATTAATAAGTCGAGAGGGGCACTTAAGCATTCCAATGCGTGGTAGTAGATGTTCATGGATCACAAACACAGAACTCAGTTCCTGAGGATGGCTGCAATGAGATAACCCACCATGTACTCCTACATGGCCTCTCACCGCTACCTTTACCAAATCGTGTTCACACACTTAGCTCTCAACAGTAGGACATGTTCACCACATTCCAATTCATGCCCGATGAATTAGACCTGACTCAACTCTAAGCAGTAGCAGGCATGACAAATAAGCATGAATGAGTAGGCAAATCAGGGCTCAAACAACTCCTACTCATGCTAGTGGGTTTCATCTATTTAGTGTGGCAATGATAGGTCATGCAGAGGAAAGGGGTTCAACTATCACGGCATGGAACAGTTTAATCGTTGTTGTCCTAATGCAGTAAAGGAGAGCAGGAGTGAGAGAGTGGGATTGTATCGAATGAACAAGGGGGTTTTGCTTGCCTAGAACTTCTGAAGATAGTATAGTTCTTCATCGGTATCATCGATCTCATCGCCGGAACAACATCTAGTGAAGGGGGACAATTACCGGCAACAAAGACGAAACACAATCAATGCAATGCAACAATATGATGCATGAATGGACATGGAAATATGCTGTGATTTGAGCTAATGCAACTTGCAACAGAAGGGTTTGAGTTGATTTGAACCAAAGGTTCAAATTCAAATTCAAACTATGAACTTATAAAGTTGCATTATCATGTTTTGATCTTAACAACAATGTTAAGTTGTTTAAATATGCATGAAACAAGTAGAGATGGAAAGATTGGATTTTTCTGATAATTTTTCATATATAAATTATTTCATTTGGAGTTACGGTTGAATTTTGATGAATTTTTTAAGTTTAAATCATTTTCTGGAATTTTACTAGATTATTGTTATTCCAGAAAATGATTAATTGTGTCACTGTGACGTCAGCGAGTCAACTGACCCGGTCTAGGTCAAACCTGACCAGGGGGTCCCACTGGTCAGTGTCACGGTGCTGGTTAGGGCCGCTGATGTGTGGGCCTAGTCAACGGCCACGTCAGCGGGGTCAGCACAAGCATGTGGGTCCCACTGGGTTTTAAACTAACCTAAACAGAAACAAAACTGGGATTAACTAGGGCGTGGGGCCCATCCGCCAGTGAGCTAGGGGTTAGTTAGTGGTGTCGTTAGTGTTTAATTAAGGTGCCATGTCATCCTCGCCGGAGGTTAATCGGCGATGACCTCGGCCGATGGCAGAGGTGCATCGTTTAATCGCTACGGAGCACCGTTCGATGCGCGGTTTCCTCCTATGGGTTCCTGGAGTGCGCCGCAGCTTGTGGAGCAAGCTGGGTGAGCTGGGGTGGTCGGAGCTCGTCGAAAACGAGCTCGGGGCGGCGGCCGAAGCTCGGCCGTTGGTGGTTTTGCTGCTGCAGCGAGCTAGTGGGGAAACAGACGCACTAGAGAGGCTTTACAAGGTGCCGTGAGTGCGTTAGGCACCCGCGCATGACCAAATGGTCACCGGAGTGACGCCGGCATCGAGCTCGCATGGCGGCGTGCTACGGTGAGCAAGGGGGCGGTGTCTATAGCGAGCAAAAGAAGCAGAGAAGAGGGGTGTTCAATGCAGAGGCTCACAGCGGTTGCAGCAGGCGTCGAAGCGGGCTCGGGGAAGGCCGGAGGGCGACGTACAGACGGTGGCGATCTTGGATGACCGAGGGGGAAAACGGCGGCGTTGGAGATGCAGCAGGGCTTCTGGCACCGCGTGGCTCGGTGTGGAGGACAAGGACATCATGGCGGAGCTCGGGGACACGTGGAGAGGCGATAGGTGGACGGTGGTCGTGGCTACGGTGAGCGGCGACAATGACTGCGCTTGGACGGTGCAGGGGAGAGAACCAGAGGAGGGGATGGGGATGAGGCAGTGAGCGAGGGGGTTCCAGGGGGTGCGTGGCGAAGAGGAGGAACTCATCCATGCGTCCAGTGGCTTGGCGACAAGCAGGTGATGGCGTGGCGAGCTCGGGCACACCAGCGCTCACCTCTCTGCCTGTCTAGCGAGAGGAAGCAGCTGACTGGCCATGGGCCAGCACAACGCTGGGTCGGCCAGTGGGCTGCCAGGTGGGCTGTGCCAGGTAACTTCTCTCTCTCTCTTTCTCTCTCTCTCTCTCTCTCTCTCTCTCTCTCTCTCTCTCTTCTAACTTAGTTTTTCTTTTCTATTTTTCTGTAATTGTTTTGACTTAATTAAAATGCTAAGGCATTTTCAAAAACCCTAAAAATAATTGCGGGCTCCGTTTGGAATATTTCCAACAGCCCTCACTTATGTTCAGAATTATTTGGACATTTAAAATATTATATAGTATTTAAATGCCCAAATGGAAATAAAGTATGATTTAATTCAGTGACCTTAGGTGTCCTACAAAAATGTGAACCATTTTTGTCAGAGCTTCTAGACCAAGGCAGAGATGATGAACATTTTTGAAGGGCATTTCAGATTCATTGAAAATATTTTTATTTGATCCTAGTTGCATTTCATTTGTTGCTAGGGTTTGAACAATCCCCATTTCAAGATTAAAAGAAATTTAGACATGATGCAATAACCAAGGTAGTCCAAGTGCATAGCAAGGCTAGGGATGTTACAGCTCACCCCCACTAAACAAGAATCTCGTCCTGAGATTCAAGACGTGAGGTAAGAGGAAAGGGGGGTCACAAAACTATCACAATCTTCGTGATCCATTTGCACTTCGTAAGAACGTTTATTTGTTGACTTAAATTGATCTGGAAGTCTTTGCTTTCGAGATCTTCATCCAACACGAGGACAAAAGAGCGAACCATGTCTACATGGATGGATCATCTTAATGATCACAAGATTTACTCATGGAATGAGACGTAGATACATCTCTTGAGTTGAGACACGAAGCATACATCCAAAGGGATGGAGTGAAACGGATGACAAAGGTTCAAATTGGTAGGCAACAATTCCATGCTTAGGTAGGATGGTGAATGGTTTCAAGACAGCGATGAAATAATTGCCATGATTCCTTTATGAGACACCTCGGGGAAGATGAATCATAGAATTATTCCCTTAAGTGGAAAAAGAATTACTTTTGATACAGAGATCATTGAAACTCTCTATACCAGCCTAAGGAAAATCACAATCGATCATTTGATGGAGTTCGAGGGAACAACATACTCTAGAATGGATGATGTGGACTACCTTGTTGAAGACAACACGATGGATGATTTCTGCTTATCTTCGAGGATGGATAGGGCCCAGGTAAGTCCACTTTTGAAGATGATCCTGGATGACAAATACCGAGAAGGCAGACCATAGTAAAATGGCACAGAGGCGGGTGCAAGCTGGGAATAGAATGCAATTGTTGGGAATGTTCCAACCATCATATCTGCCCGAGATTCAGATCTGGTTAGTAATAGGATACTTCAGACTCAATATGTCTCCAAAAGAAAGTTTGCAACACAAATCGACAAGATGATGTTGCGAGATTCTCGGGAAATGAACTGCAATAGCAAGCTCCAAAACATGAGCCGGTTCTGCTACACACATGTGAACACGCTGTCCTAGACAAGCATGACCACACAGTAGTCTTACAACGAAACACTACCGAGTTCAGGTGGGGAACCATCATCGAGGATATCAAAGTCTTGTGCGTTACCATGGATTAGCACTTAACTCCTTTTCCTAGAACAAATCAGTCAGTGGCTTGGTGTGCTAGGAAACACATATGGAGTGGAGGCGGCCAACCTATCAAACCATAGAGAACTTCGCACGTGCATGACTAACTTTGGATGATTCCAGAGGAAGGAAAAACAAGCTTTCTCGAATTCAAGGCGGCAACTTGCATCAAGTGCACATGAATTAGAGGAAGTCACTTCTTTCATCCAAACATATGCTTCATGAGCTAGCATGAAGAAATGCTTTCAAAAGTTTCCAACACTAGCTTAATGTTCAACACGAATCATGGATGAGATAAGATGTTGCTGATGGGCTCAACAACAAGTCATGAAGATTCCCATGAAGGTGGAATTCCACAACTATGCGAACAAGACGATAGTAATGATCATACCCAAAAGATATAATGGTGCATGCTCGAGGGTCAACCAAGAGTAAGACAACATTATGAATATCGTTGGTTCAGAGTTGATTTGAGAATAACCCACGCTCAAATCAAAATTTGGACAAGACAATAGATCCAGCATTTGGTCACAGAGATCAATCGCTGAAGATACCAACTTTCTTCAACACACGTAAACAAAGAGATATCCCTTTGGAATGAACTAAGTCGGATAAAGCTCCAACTCTCCAAGTTGTTGTTTAGCTTAGCCAACTAGCTCAGGGTATCCAACACAGATTCTTGGAGAAGGGGTGTGTCATGGTTTTATCATGGCAGATGTCCTTGTGAAAGGACTTAGTCGTGGAACCATCGCGACGGGTTAGCTTAAAGGGGTTAAAGCGGACGAAGGACACGAGAGTTTTATACTGGTTCGGCCCCTTACGATGAAGGTAAAATCCTACTCGAGTTGTGATGGAATTGCTAGGGTTTCGATGACCAGGGAGTGATTCCGCTTTGCCTGGTTCTCGAGTTGTTGTCCGTTGTCTCTAAACCGCCGCCGGGTCGTCCCTTTATAGACGTAGATCAAAGCCCGTTGGTTTACAGAGTCCCGAGGCTAGATCATCAACATGTCCAACTCGGTCTCTATTCCTCCTATCTTACAATACAAGTTACATGATAATGTCGGTTTATGTCTACAGGCCTTAACCCGCCTTTGGGCCTAGGGCCTTCATGAAGAGCCATCATCCTTTGTCTTCCTGGGCTTCAAATAGTAATCATCATATAGTTAACTCGGCCACTCCTGGCCGGTTTATGTCCAATAATAATATCCCCAACATTAGCCCCCAGATTGATTTGAACTTGTTCATGTCAATCTCCAACACTTAGAAAAATTCCTCCCCTTGCACCATCGCATAGATCTTGTAAACCGCCCTAACGTCATCCTCCGGATTTGTAGTAAACCGTCGTGACATCACCTGTTCATTTAAAGCTGAAGATACTCCTTTATTAATGAACATCCAACAATCGAGGCAACAATCTCGTTATTTATCCATTTTTTGGGCTCCTCGATTCCCACGCCTGTCGCTTATCTCTTTGTCCTTATAAATAGGGCGGAGGACCCCTTCCTTTTCCTTCCGTTGCCCTCTCCTCTCTTCGTCCTCCTCGCGACACCTCTTCACCCGAGCGCCGCCGCTGTCGTCGAGCTTCGTCTTTGCCTCATCGTTGGCCGCTGCATCGAACTGATCGCTCCAGAGAGACGCGGCACACCTCTGCTACTTCGATAGCTATTGTAAGCCTTCCCCTTTCTCTGTAGATCCGCTTAGGGTTCATGCGAGTTCATGGAGCTCCCTTCCTGTTCTTCGTCAGTCCATACATAGCAGACCTAAGACTTGATGTGTTTCGTGTAGTAACTATGGTAGTCCTTATCTCAATCATTAAACGAAACCTTATACACAAAAGAACTTGATATATACCTTTTGTGAACAGCTTCAGGACCATACTGTTTTTAGGTCGAAATCTTTTTCCTTTTCTTGACTTGCGGTAGATCCAAAACGCGAACGTGATTCTGTGAAACCTGTTTTTCTTCACTTAGCCATTTTTTGCTTTAGATATGTACCTTCTTTACCTGCACAGACGGTTTATCTCTGTAGAAAATAATCTGTCATATGCCATTAGTCCCCTTGTAAACCGTTCACCGCTTTACCACTTATAAACACTTTGTCATAGGCAGTTTATAACTTCCTCCGGTTTATCAATTTTACATGCTTAAATTCCTTTTTCCTCAACCTGTTGTACTTTATGTGTTGTCATTAATGAATCATAAGCCGACATTATATAACATCCCAAATTTTCAATTTGGAATGTTATACATTAGATCATCATGCATATCATATTTTATTTTGCTTTTGGTTTTGATCCTAGAAAATCCTAAGCAACTCAAGGACCCACGGAGAGAGTTGGGGATTTCGTTATTTACATATTTGAGTTTTCTCACATTTTGTAAATAGGATCATTTGATTTTATTTATTTTATCATCAATTATTTCTATTACAAAAATATGAGAGAGGGAATAAAATGACTTTCCCAAAATATAGAAATATTGAGGATTTAATAAAAAAATCAAATAAGTTTTATTTCAGAGTTTTTCGGTTTTTTTATTTGCATTTAGAAAAAATGCGCGTTTTCCAAAATTGCATTTAGGGCCCAAATAAATGTTCACTTTATCGGGCTTGATTTTAGAAACCCGGGAAAATTTATTTCGTGATTTTTCGAGTCCGTTTAGTATTTCTTTTTATTTTTCTTCCGAGCATAATTATATAAATAAAAAAACAGCGTAACCGACTATGGGCCGTACTCGGCCAGGACTCCCCTGGCCGGGGCCTTTATAAGGCGCCGCCCCGGGGCCCGAGAGCCCACACCAGCCCCGCGCCCGAAACCCTAGCTAGCCGCCGCCGCCGCCGCCAGCCGCCGCCGCCGCCCCGCCGTCGATCCGCCAGAGCCGTGCGCCGCCCAAAGGTTCGCCGCCTCGACTTCCGTGCCGTTCTTTAAAAAAAAATCTGTTCGTCGTTTTTCTTTTTCGTCAGATTTCCCGCGGTTATTTTCTGATCGCGATTTCTGATCCGATTTTCGTTTTAGTATAACTTTTCGCTCGTTTATCGGAATCAGACGATTCAAGCGCCTGGAGTTTCATCTCGAAACCCACTTTCCGAATAATCAACTTAAACAAGTTTTTGCTACTGTAAAATTTGATTTAGATCCAGATTACTAGAACGAAGTTGTTTTCTTTCGCCGTTTGATTTTCTTTTGCTTCGTTCGATTTGATTCTTTTTGCAAACCAGGGTTCTTAAGTTGAACTTTCTGGTTAGATCTTCTATTTGAGTTTTACCTGTGCATTAGATGAGTACTTATTGTATGCTTGTCTGTTTGTCTGCGATAGAATACCCGGAGTGCACCGCCTGTTACTTTGAATCTCTAGGTTTCGCGGATCATCAGCAAGGCAAGTAACACTTTGATCATACCTTTTCTACAACCCAGTTTTATTGCATTAGATCAATCCTCGCACATTGCATGATTAGGATCTAATTAAATTGTGGGATAGGAAGTAGATGAGGTAGTACCTATTACCTGTTTATTATCAAACCTTTGGGAGTTACTTCTACGTTTGCTTATTATGCCACGCTATGCTAGTAGACGTGGATTGGGTGAGTGATATCCATGACAGATGTGAGATTGTTAATTAATGGTTTAACTAAGGTGGCAACCTAAATACACATCTGGGTGGATTGAGGCACCTGGGTATTCCAGGACTTGCTTGTTTTTCTATTGGACCGCCACCCAGGCTCAAAGGGATCATGAGATTATTCATACTAGAAACTTCCGTGTGCAGCCACAAGCCATTATGGGCTATGGCATAGTTGATTAAGTTGTGCGAACTCTTACAGTGGTAGACTAGCAGATGTAGGGGATGTAGGTGGTATGGTCTACCCGATCGTAAGGTGCTAGCGCTTCTGAAAGACTATGTCTCGGTCATCTGTCTTCTCAAACACCATGTAGTGCGAGAAAACAAACGGAGGCGATCGAGTCTTGTGGGGAAAAGTGCGCAAACCTCTGCAGAGTGTAGCAAACTAATCATGGTTAGTCGTGTCCCCGGTTATGGACATCTTGAGTATCTAGTACCTGGATTTTCATGTGAATCTCAACATGTTACTCTAAAGTTAATTTTGTTGGGTTTAATGATTTTTAATTGGGATTGAGAATGCTGTCAACCATTCTCAATGTTTAACAACCACCATGATAGTAATTAAATTTATTCCTTTGAAGTAGGGAAAAATTGGCTTTACGCAAAAACTGTAACCATAGAGCTTTTCCACCAGCCAAATATGCATATAGTATAGCTGTTGCATTCCATTACTCTCTATGTGTTACCTTGCCAGCATATTTCAGGTGCTGACCCGTTTTCGGGCTGCAACATTAATGTTGCAGACTTTTTAGACGACGATTAAGGAGTTTTTAGGTCGTGGTTCTATACTCAGTGATGCCGTTGGAGTTGATGGACTCACCTATCTTCCAAGCCTTCCGCTCTTATCATTATTAGATGGCCTTAAGCCATATTTATTGTAATAAGTTCTCTTTTGAGACATTCGATGTAATAAGTGTGTGATTGCTACTCTGCTATAAATCCTCCGAGTACTGTGTGGTGTCAGCATTACTGATCCAGGGATGACACCGGAGCACAGAGATCAGACTGTTTGAGGTCTGGTCGCTACAGAGATGGTATCAGAGCACACGCTGACTGTAGGACACAACCACTAAGCTAAAGACCTAGATCACTACTCACTCTCTTCTCTTCTGACCTCTCATCTCTTCTACTCTTTAGGATGGCGGATGCAAGGAACAAGTTCACCCAACCGGATGAAGATACACCCTTTGGACGCCACTTGAAGGAAGTCACTAGATACCTGAACATAGGAATACCAAGCTTCACGGGAACCTACAAGGCCACTTTACCTGAAGAAGAGCGCTGGATGATTCAAGTTCAAGTTCCAGGAAGGATGTTCATGCCCGTCACTGAGCCCATAGAGTTTTCTTTTGATGCACCAACTTGGAGTCTAGGAAAGAGTATGGCAGCTCACATCGCCATGGGACACATTGGAGAAGTCTACCGCAAGGATCTCAAGGATACTATCTACCAGATTTGCGGATGCTGAGATGAACACTGGGAGATGATCAGCACTAGGAAAGATAGATCAATTGCAGCTTTTATTCAGGAGTTAAATCAGCACATTCGACGACAGGAGAATTAGATGTGCGCCGACATGATAGATCTGAAGAAGGCTAAGACTAGAATCAAGGAACTAGAGGAAGAACTCAAGGCTACACGCGAAGATTATGAAGAAGAAATTGAAGTATTGGTGGATAAGAATGCCGACCTAACTATGAAGCTAGCAATATTTACGGGAGGCCCGACACCAGTAGATGAAGACGAAGAACCCAAGGAGATTAGCCCGGAAGACTACATCATCATCGACGGCACCGACTCGGAACAAGATAGTAGCAATGACGACTATGTTGATGAAGCAGGAGCAGATATCATGGAGTCTACAACCGTAGAATATTTCTAGTAGACCACCTCATCAGTAGTAGTAGTCCACCATGTAAATATAGTAGTCCGAGCACTTTGCGATAGCTAGATCGATTGAATGCCTTTGTTTGTTTGTTTGAGTGAAGTGAATTGTTTGCTTTTGCCTCATGTGCATATGGGTAGTGTTTTCTCTTTAGACCCCCTCTATTCTTATATCTGGTCTTTTCTAAACCCTCAGATGCCTCTGAGACGTGACCCCGGATTTGCCTTTCCGCCGGAGCTCACTCAGTTGATCCAGCAGCAGAACACTTTGATGCAGTTGCTAGTTCAGAATCAGAATCAGGGGAACAACAACAACCCACCACCACCACCACCACCTGTTGACCACTTAGCCCGTTTTCTTAGGCTGAATCCACCGATGTTTTCCAGTAGCACCGAGCCGATAGTAGCAGATGATTGGCTCCGCAAGATAGCTAGGGAGTTGACCACAGCAGGATGCACAAATGCGGAGAAGGTTAAGTTTGCCACACATCAGTTAGAAGGACCAGCAGCATCCTGGTGGGAGAATTTCACAGCCACCTTCCCAGTCGACACTGTCACATGGGATCAGTTTTAGCAGGCTTTTCGTACTGCCCATGTTTCAGCAGGAGCAATGGCTATGAAGAAGCGTGAGTTTCGTAACTTGCGCCAAGGAGGACGGACAGTTGGCCAGTATGTGGAGGAGTTTAGTAATCTAGCACGTTATGCCCCAGATGACGTTGCTACGGATGCAGCTAAGCAGGAGAAGTTCCTGGAAGGACTGAATGATGAGTTGAGTATGCAGTTGATGGTAGCCACCTTCAACAACTACCAGGAGTTGGTAGATCGTTCTCTTATGATTGAAGGGAAGCAGCAACAAATTGAGAACCGCAAGAGGAAGTATGGACAAGGAAAGTATAATTCAGGAGCTCAGCAGAAGCCACGTTTTACCCCTAGACCAGGAGGACATTTTTAGCATACCCATGGAGTAGGTAGCTCGCACAATCACAATGGCACCAAGAATGGTAATGGGAATGGAGGAAGCAATGGACAGAACCGCACCAACCCATCAACCCCAGCCAAGAAGGACTTGAGCCAAGTTACTTGCTATAAGTGTTCGAAGCCAGGACATTATGCAAATGAATGTCCTGAAGGCCAAACTGGCAATGAAAGTTCTGGGAAGAAGCCGAACCCTTTCAATAGGGGACAGGTGAACCACGTTAGCGTGGAGGAGGTTGAAGCTCAGCCCGATGCAGTAATAGGTAAGTTTTTGGTTAAGTCATTTACTGCACTCGTTCTTTTTGATACTGGTGCATCGCATTCATACATATCAAGGGGATTTGTGGATAAGTATAACCTACCAACCCAAGCCCTTAGGTCACCCATGTTAGTAACCTCGCCAGGAGCAGACTATATGGCTAGTCTATGGTGTGATTGGTTACCATTAAGGATTGGTAACTATGTTTTTCCCTCAGACCTAGTAGTATTGGAATCTCAAGGATTGGATGTGATATTAGGCATGGATTGGTTATCAAAGTATGAAGGGAATATTGAGTGTGCTAGTAAGTCAATTTTGCTTACCACACCAGAAGGGAGAAGGATCAAGTATGTATCCCGGCATGTGCCAAAGAGGACACAAGTAAATTCCTTATCAGGAGTTGTGCAGGAGGAAGTACCAGTGGTAAAGCATTTTCTTGATGTATTTCCCGAAGAGTTGCCAGGCATGCCACCGGATAGAGACATTGGGTTTTTGATTGAGCTTTTGCCAGGCACAGGGCCAATATCAAAGAGACCATATAAGATGCTAGCAAAAGATTTGGTGGAAATTAAGAAGCAGATTAAGGAGTTACTGGATAAAGGTTACATTCACCCAAGTTCTTCGCCTTGGGGATCACCGGTACTTCGAGTGGAGAAGAAGGATGGATCGTTAAGGATGGTTGTTGATTATCGAGGATTGAACGAAGTAACAATCAAGAACAAGTACCCACTACCAATGATCAACGATCTGTTTGATCGATTGCAAGGAGCTAAAGTATTTTCCAAGATCGATTTGCGATCAGGGTACCATCAGTTGAAGATTCGAGAACAGGATATTCCGAAGACAGCTTTTACCAACAGGTATGGGTTATATGAGTATACCGTTATGTCATTTGGTCTGACTAACACGCCTGCCTATTTTATGAACATGATGAACAAAGTGTTTATGGAGTTTTTGGATAAGTTTGTCATAGTGTTCATTGATGATATCCTGGTATATTCGAAGAATGAAGAGGAGCATAAGGAGCATTTGCGTTTGGCACTTGGAAAGCTCAGAGAACACCAATTATATGCCAAGTTCAGCAAATGTGAGTTTTGGTTGAAGGAAGTAGGATTCCTCGGACACGTTATATCCGGAGAAGGTATAGCGGTATATCCCACTAAAGTTGAAACCGTGACCAAGTGGGAAGCCCCAACAATAGTTGGAGAGATCCGGAGTTTTCTTGGACTCGCAGGATACTACCGGAGATTTATTGAGAACTTCTCAAAGATTGCGAAGCCTATGACGGAGTTGCTGAAGAAGGATACTAAGTTCCAATGGACTGAGGAGTGTGAGGCAAGTTTTTAGGAATTGAAGAACCATTTGGTTACCTCACTAGTGGTGATTTTGCCAGATCAAACCAAGGATTATGAGGTGTATTGCGACGCTTCACGTCGAGGACTTGGAGCAGTGCTTATGCAGGAAGGGAGAGTTGTTTCGTATGCTTCACGACAACTGAAGCCTCACGAATTAAATTATGCCATGCATGATTTGGAGTTAGCAGCCGTAGTGCATGCATTGAAGACATGGAGACATTTCCTCATTGGAAATCATTGTGAGGTGTACAGGATCACAAGAGTTTGAAGTACATTTTCACGCAGAAGGAATTGAACCTCAGACAAAGGAGATGGTTGGAGCTCATCAAGGATTATGATATGAGATTGCATTATCATCCCGGGAAGGCTAATGTAGTAGCTGATGCATTAAGCTGCAAGAGCCATGTCAATACGTTAATGACGGGAGAAATACCCAAGGAATTAGCAGAAAATCTTCGTGAACTATGTGTGGAAATAGTTCCGAGAGGCTATGTAGCAGCACTAGAGATTCAGTCAACTTTGATGGATAGAATCCGAGAAGCTCAGAAAACTGACAAGGAGATTGCTTCTATAAAAGAGAAAATGAGCCAAGGAAAAGCTAAAGGATTTTGTGAGGATGAGCACGATACCCTATGGTTTGAAGACCGTGTTTATGTACCCAATGACCCAGAGATCAGAAAGTTGATTTTGCAAGAGGCACATGATTCACCGTATTCGATTCACCCAGGAAATACCAAGATGTACTTGGATTTGAAGGATATTTTCTGGTGGACCGGAATGAAGAAGGATATTGCGGAGTATGTAGCAGTTTGTGACGTATGTCAGAGAGTAAAGGCGGAACATCATAAGCCAGCAGGATTGTTGCAACCATTGCCGGTACCCGAATGGAAGTGGGATAAGCTAGGCATGGATTTTATCACGGGATTACCAAGGACTCGTTCAGGCTATGACTCGATTTGGGTTGTAGTTGATCGATTGACGAAGGTAGCTCATTTCATCCCAGTAAAGACCACTTACACCAGTGATAAGTTGGCAAAGATATACATGACCAGGATCGTATGTTTGCATGGAGTTCCGAGGAGCATCGTATCAGATAGAGGAACCTAGTTTACCTCAAAATTATGGAAGCAGTTGCATGAGACTTTGGGTACTAGGCTAGAATTTAGTACAACTTTTCATCCACAAACAGATGGACAGACTGAGAGAGTCAATCAGATTTTGGAGGATATGCTGAGAGCTTGTGCGCTAGATTACGTATCTAGTTGGGACGATAATTTGCCATATGCAGAGTTCTCTTATAATAATAGCTATCAGACCAGTTTGAAGATGGCCTCTTTCCAAGCTCTGCACGGAAGGAGGTGCAGGACACCGTTGTCATGGGATGAAGTTGGAGATCGTCAGTTGTTTGGACCTGACTTGATTAAGGAGTCGGAACAGAAGGTGAAGTTGATTTGCGATAGGCTCAAGGTAGCCCAGTCCAGGCAGAAGAGCTACGCAGATTCTAAACGCAAAGAGACAGTTTACGAAGTCGGAGACAGAGCTTATCTTCGAGTATCCCCACTTCGAGGGATTAAGCGCTTTGGAGTTAAGGGGAAGTTAGCGCCACGATTTGTAGGGCCATATCGAGTTTTGGAGCGTATGGGAGAAGTGGCCTACAAATTGGAATTGCCAGAAGGATTGACAGGAGTTCATGATGTGTTCCACATTTCTCGGTTGAAGAAGTGTCACGCGGAGATGGCTGACAGACCTTTGAGAGACACAGTGCCATTAGAAGCAATTCGGTTGGATAACAATTTGACCTATGAGGAGATACCAGCCAAGATTCTCGAGTTTGCCAGCCGAGTCACTCGCAGCAAGGTTATCAAGTTTTGCAAAGTTCAGTGGAGCCACCACACGGAGGATGAAGCCACCTGGGAGCGAGAGGAAGATTTGCTCAAGGACCACCCTCACCTATTTTCTAGCCAACCCGAATCTCGAGGGCGAGATTCATCTTAAGGGGGGTAGGTTTGTAACATCCCAAATTTTCAATTTGGAATGTTATAAATTAGATCATCATGCATATCATATTTTATTTTGCTTTTGGTTTTGATCCTAGAAAATCCTAAGCAACTCAAGGACCCACGGAGAGAGTTGGGGATTTCGTTATTTACATATTTGAGTTTTCTCAAATTTTGTAAACAGGATCATTTGATTTTATTTATTTTCTCATCAATTATTTCTATTACAAAAATATGAGAGAGGGAATAAAATGACTTTCCCAAAATATAGAAATATTGAGGATTTAATAAAAAAAATCAAATAAGTTTTATTTCGGAGTTTTTCGGTTTTTTTATTTGCATTTAGGAAAAATGCGCGTTTTTCAAAATTGCATTTAGGGCCCAAATAAATGTTCACTTTATCGGGCTTGATTTTAGAAACCCGGGAAAATTTATTTCGTGATTTTTGGAGTCCGTTTTGTATTTCTTTTTATTTTTCTTTGGAGCGTAATTATATAAAAAAAACAGCGGAACCGACTATGGGCCGTACTCGGCCAGGACTCCCCTGGCCGGGGCCTTTATAAGGCGCCGCCCCGGGGCCCGAGAGCCCACACCAGCCCCGCGCCCGAAACCCTAGCTAGCCGCCGCCGCCGTCGCCCCACCGCCGATCCGCCGGAGCCGCCCGAGGTTCGCCGCCTCAACTTCCGTGCCGTTCTTTAAAAAAAATTCTGTTCATCGTTTTTCTTTTTCGTCGGATTTTCCGCGGTTATTTTCTGATCGCGATTTCTGATCCGATTTTCATTTTCGTATAACTTTTCGCTCGTTTATCGGAATCAGGCGATTCAAGCGCCTGGAGTTTCGTCTCGAAACCCTCTTTCCGAATAATCAACTTAAACAAGTTTTTGCTACTGTAAAATTTGATTTAGATCCAGATTACTAGAACAAAGTTGTTTTCTTTCGCCATTTGATTTTATTTTGCTTCATTCGATTTGATTCTTTTTGCAAACCAGGGTTCTTAAGTTAAACTTTCTGGTTAGATCTTCTATTTGAGTTTTACCTGTGCATTAGATGAGTACTTATTGTATGCTTGTTTGTTTGTCTGCGATAGAATACCCGGAGTGCGCCGCTTGTTACTTTGAATCTCTAGGTTTCGCGGATCATCAGCAAGGCAAGTAACACTTTGATCATACCTTTTCTACAACCCAGTTTTATTGCATTAGATCAATCCTCACACATTGCAAGATTAGGATCTAATTAAATTGTGGGATGGGAAGTAGATGAGGTAGTACCTATTACCTGTTTATTATCAAACCTTTGGGAGTTACTTCTACGTTTGCTTATTATGCCACGCTATGCTAGTAGACGTGGATTGGGTGAGTGATATCCATGACAGATGTGAGATTGTTAATTAATGGTTTAACTAAGGTGGCAACCTAAATACACATCTGGGTGGATTGAGGCACCCGGGTATTCCAGGACTTGCCTGTTTTTCTTTTGGACCGCCACCCAGGCTCAAAGGGATCATGAGATTATTCATACTAGAAACTTCCGTGTGCAGCCACAAGCCATTATGGGCTCTGGCATAGTTGATTAAGTTGTGCGAACTCTTACAGTGGTAGACTAGCAGATGTAGGGGATGTAGGTGGTACGGTCTACCCGATCGTAAGGTGCTAGCGCTTCTGAAAGACTATGTCTCGGTCATCCGTCTTCTCAAACACCATGTAGTGCGAGAAAACAAACGGAGGCGATCGAGTCTTGTGGGGAAAAGTGCGCAAACCTCTGCAGAGTGTAACAAACTAATCATGGTTAGCCGTGTCCCCGGTTATGGACATCTTGAGTATCTAGTACCTGGATTTTCATGTGAATCTCAACATGTTACTCTAAAGTTAATTTTGTTGGGTTTAATGATTTTTAATTGGGATTGAGAATGCTGTCAACCATTCTCAATGTTTAACAACCACCATGATAGTAATTAAATTTATTCCTTTGAAGTAGGGAAAAATTGGCTTTACTCAAAAACTGTAACCATAGAGCTTTTCCACCAGCCAAATATGCATATAGTATAGCTGTTGCATTCCATTACTCTCTATGTGTTACCTTGCCAGCATATTCCATGTGCTGACCCGTTTTCGGGCTGCAACGTTAATGTTGCAGACTTTTCAGACGATGATTAAGGAGTTTTTAGGTCGTGGTTCTATACTCAGTGATGCCGTTGGAGTTGATGGACTCACCTATCTTCCAAGCCTTCTGCTATTATCGTTATTAGATGGCCTTAAGCCATATTTATTGTAATAAGTTCTCTTTTGAGACATTCGATGTAATAAGTGTGTGATTGCTACTCTGCTATAAATCCTTTGAGTACTGTGTGGTGTCAGCATTACTGATCCAGGGATGACACCGGAGCACAGAGACCAGACTGTTTGAGGTCTGGTCGCTACACATTATTCCTTTCCAGCTCTTCACTTGCAATGGCTAAACAATTCTATTCCTGTAACTGGGCCCCTTCCCAGGTCTGAGGAGCAACTGAACGGATGTGTTAAAATTGGTACCTTACCGAAGAAGAATGAAATCCGGTGGCGAGTTCCTGGACCGGAAAATCCTCCTACCCCCAGAGATGGTGAAGTAGTAGTGTTTGCTGATCATATGGGTCGTGATTTTAAACCGCATGGATCCAAGTTTTTCCGGGATGTACTTGCCAGCTTTCAAATACACCCTCAAGATATTGGACCCAACTCTGTATCCAATATCTACAACTTTCAGGTGTTTTATGAAGCCTGTCTACAAGAAGAGCCGACTGTCGAGCTGTTCCGGGATTTCTTCCACTTAAACCATCGCACTGAATTCGTAGACGGGCCCAATAATGAACTCGGCGGCGTCTCCATTCAGAAAAAGGAAGGATGTTAGTTTTCCTCACGCCAAACTTCACAGTCACCCAAAGGAGTGGAATCAAACTTGGTTCTATTGCAAGGACACCTCTCCTGAATATGAGAACCCTCTGCCGGGTTACCGTGCTCACCGGCTTGCCAATACTCATTCGCTTCCACAACGACTAAGTGCCAAGGAATGGGCCTCGTATGCACCACAACTCACCAAGCTTAGAGCTTTCATGGCCAATGTGTTAACAGGTGTGGACTTCGTTCGTTGCTGGATATCCTGGAGTATCTTGCCATTAAGTCGCCGCTCCGGTTTAATGTGCGAGTACACCGGTGATGTAAAAGACTCCCAACGTCATATTGACATTCAACTAACAGATGATGAAGTTACTGAGTCTGTCAAGAAAACGCTGAATGAATCGGAAGCTGTCTGTAGCAAGACCGGGTTAAGTCCCTTTTACACACAGAACAAAACGCCCGCTATAAGAATTGTTTTGCTTCCGCTTTACACCTAATATTTTTGAATTGTGCAACTTTGAATACCTTCTGCCCATTTTTAAACAGGGTGATGACCCGTTCTAGAAAAAGAAACCTCAGGAGAAAGCGGTGAAGCCTTCTCGACCTAAAATGAAAGTTGTCAAGAAAACTGCGAAGAGGAGGGCAACTGAACCCATCGGTTTAGAGCTTGATGACGACCCTGATGAACCGGAAGCAGAGGTAGAACTTGATTCACTTGGTTCACTTTTCATGCACTGTAACACCCTCGATGCGACTATATCTCCCATGTGTCGAGGTACGACTTAGAGGCATAATCACATTGAAGGCATATGTCGCAAGTTAGGCAATGTAAGAACAATAACATAGCATGCACGGATCAACTACAACATCATCGGCAAAATTGCAAACAAGTTGACAATCTGCCCAGATTCACACAGTAGCAAAAGTAGAGCTCGATTGACTCAAGCTAGGATGCTCCATAATTGCAAACAAAGACATGGATGGATAGAGCACTACAAGATTAACAAAACATCCTTACTGATCATCCTCAAAAGAGGCACGGATCACTAGGAAACAACATGAACATATGGCAACATGAGATAAACAGATCAAGGACTTAGTGGAATTGCTAAGTCCCTGAAAACAGAATTACCAAGTGCACCACTTTGCAAGCTTGTGCTAGTTACCACACACATCACAAAAATACATGAGTTGCACCTCTGGAAAGATGACAAAACCCTTAACAAAACATATGTAGAGCAACAGGGCATATCATGCATACAATAATCATGCCAAAAATGACAAAAGGCTAAATGGAGTAGCAGATCTGACAATTATCTCAAGTAGCCCTCTTCTAACAGCATTTCGGGCATCAAGATGAACTCAAATGAAAATGATGCAATGGCACGAAATGATGTACTCTCTGAGATGAACATTTTGATATGCTATATGCCCAAATCGGAGCTACGGATGCAAAGTTACGAGGCTATGAACATGAGCACATGGATCTGGAATTTGGGACTTAGAAGAAATTTCGACCTCCGGATCTAGGGTTTGACCCGGCACGCGAACCGAGGTGGCGGCGCTGCTCGCCGGGGAAGCTCGTCGGTGTCGATGGCCGCGGTGGCCGGACCTTGAGGTGGCGGAGAGGGGCGCGGGCCCGGGCGGCGATGGAGGCCGCGGTCGAGGCGGGAGGAGCCGGGCGGAGCGGCGTGGCTGCCGGCGCCGTTGAACGCGGGCGGCGGCGACGAGGTT
>NC_041384.1:427746600-427753635 GCF_002162155.2 Triticum dicoccoides | reverse complement strand
ACGTGTCCGATCAGGCGGCGGACATGTCCGTCGGTGGCTGGGCGATTTTAGGGTTTCGAGGGGAGAAGGAGATCCGAATTTCGGGGGGGGGGGTTCTATTTATAGCCATAGAGGGAGCTAGGAGAGTCCAAATGAGGTGCGGTTTTCGGCCACGCGATCGTGATCGAACGCTCTAGAAGATGGAGAAGGCTTAGGTGGGTTTTGGGCCAAATTGAAGGGGTGTTGGGCTGCAACACACACGAGGCCTTTTCGGTCCCTCGGTTAACCGTTGGAGTATCAAACGAAGTCCAAATGATACGAAACTTGACAGGCGGTCTACCGGTAGTAAACCAAGGCGGCTTGGCAAGTCTCGGTCCAATCCGGAAATGTTTAATCCCCACACACGAAAGAAAGGTAGAAATGACCACCGGAGGAGAACGAAGCGCCGGAATGCAAAATGGGCAATGGGGAAAATGCTCGAATGCAAGAGACAAACACGTATGCAAATGCAATGCACATGATGACATGATATGAGATGGATGACAACGACAGCAACACACAGAGACAAAGACCCGAACCCGAGAAAATAAAATAACTTAACGCCGGAAACGGCAAGAGTTGGAGTACAAATTGGGAAAGTTACATCCGGGGTGTTACAACACTCCACCACTACGAAAGGATCTCGTCCCGAGATCTAGGACTAAAAGAACGCCGGGTATTCAGAACGGAGGTGATCCTCGTGTTCCCAGGTAGCTTCACGGTCGGAATGGTGTGACCACTTGACTTTGAGAAATTTGATTGACTTGTTGCGAGTCTTGCGTTTAGTCTCTTCAATAATAGCAACTGGGTGCTCACGATAAGAGAGATCTTCTTGGAGCTCAATGTCCTCGAAGTTGACGGTGCGGGCAGGAGTCTTGAAGCACTTTCGAAGCTGAGAGACATGGAACACGTCATGAACATTTGCAAAGTTTTAAGGAAGCTCGAGTTGATAGGCGAGATCGCCTCTCTTGCTGACAATCTTGAAAGGTCCCACGTATCTAGGGGCAAGCTTCCCTTTGATACCTAAGCGACGAGTAGCTTTCATAGGAGAGACGTGGAGGTAAACATGATCTCCGATCTCGAAAGCCAAATCACGGTGCTTACTATCATAGTAGCTCTTCTGACAGGATTGGGCTGCTTTGAGGTTATCACGAATGACTTTGCACATTTCCTCTGCCTCTGTGATTAAGTCATTACCCAAAAGCTGGCGTTCACCGGTTTCAGACCAGTTGAGAGGGGTACGCCACTTCCTTCCATACAGAATTTCAAAATGGGCCTTGCCCGAACTTGCTTGAAAACTGTTGTTGTAGGAGAATTCAGCATAAGGAAGACAATCCTCCCACTTCATGCCGAAGGAGATCACACAAGCCCTGAGCATATCTTTAAGAATCTGGTTGACACGCTCGACTTGACCGCTAGTTTGAGGATGGAAAGCTGTGCTGAAGCGGATGTTGGTGCCCATGGCCTTGTGAAAAGAATCCCAAAACTTGGATGTAAAGATGCTGCCACGGTCTGAAGGGATCACCTGTGGAATACCATGCAGAGAGACAATATGAGAGGTATAGAGTTCCGCCAATTGAGCTGCAGTGATTGACTCTTTGATAGGCAGAAAGTGAGCCACTTTAGTGAGTTTGTCGATGACAACGAATATAGCATCATTGCCACGCTTGGACTTTGGAAACCCAGTCACGAAGTCCATTTCAATGTGGTCAAACTTCCATTCTGGAATGGCAAGAGGTTGGAGGAGACCTGCTGGCCTTTGGTGTTCTGCCTTCACTCTTCTGCAGACATCACATTCATTCACGAATTGAGCAATCTCGCGCTTCATTCGAGTCCACCAATAAGCCTGCTTAAGGTCCTGATACATCTTCGTGCTCCCAGGGTGGATGGAGAGGAGAGAATTGTGAGCCTCGTTCATGATCACTTTACGGAGGTCACCTCGAAGAAGAGAGTGTCCTTGTCATCAAGGCGGTAGCACTGGTACTTGGGTTGACTCTTGGCAATCCCAATCTTCACCTTTTTCACCATAGCATCAAGAAGCTGAGCTTGGCGAATCTGGTCTTCTAAGGTAGGAGAGACTTGAAGGTTGGCGAGGAAACCTTGAGGAACAACTTGCAGATTAAGTTTGCGGAAAGCTTCACAAAGCTCGGGTTGATAAGGCTTGAGAATCAGACTGTTGCAATAAGCTTTTCTGCTCAAAGCGTCAGCAATCACATTGGCCTTGCCTGGAGTATACTCGATACTCGGATTATACTCTTGAATCATTTCGACCCATCGAGTTTTCCTGAGGTTGAGATTAGGCTGAGTGAAGATGTACTTGAGACTCTTGTGATCAGTGAAAATGTCCACTTTTCTTCCCAGTAGAAGATGTCTCCAAGTGAAAAGAGCATGCACAACTGCCGCCAACTCGAGATCATGAGTGGGGTAGTTCTTCTCATTAGGCTTCAACTGGCGAGAGGTATAAGCAACAACTTTCTTCTCTTGCATCAATACTGCGCCAAGGCCTTGGAGAGAGGCATCACAAAAGACCTTGTACGGCTTGGATTCATCAGGCGGAGTCAGAACTGGAGCAGTGATCAATTTCTCTTTCATAGTGTTGAAAGTAATATCACACTCCGGAGACCAAACGTACTTGACGTGCTTCCAGAGAAGATTTGAGAGAGGCTTCGCGATCTTAGAAAAGTTTTCAACGAATCTTCGGTAGTAGCTTGCGAGACCGAGGAAGCTACGGAGTTGCTTCACGTTCTGAGGAGGTTCCCAATTCACAATTGCAGACACCTTCTCAGGATTCACGGCAATGCCCTTGGCAGAGATGATATGACCAAGATAAAGAACCTCATCGAGCCAAAATTCACACTTGGAGAACTTGGCGTAGAACTGATGTTCCCTCAGCTTATCGAGTACCAAACGCAAGTGCTTGGCATGGTCTTCCTTGTTCTTCGAGAAAACCAGAATGTCGTCGAGATAGACCAAAACGAAGTCATTGGTGTAGGCGTTTAAGATGAAGTTCATCATGCGAGAGAATGTCGGAGGAGCGTTGACGAGGCCAAAAGACATGACAGTGTATTCGTATGAACCAAAGCTTGTCCTGAACGCCGTCTTGGGAATATCTTGCTCACGGATTCAAATCTGATGATAACCCATGCGGAGATCAAGCTTGGAGAATAATTGAGCACCTTTGAGTTGTTCGAACAGCTCATTGATGTTGGGAAGTGGGTATTTGTTCTTGATGGTCTTCTTGTTCATTGGACGGTAATCAACACAAAGTCGGTCTGTTCCATCCTTCTTCTTCACAAAAAGAATACCACAACCCCACGGAGAAGAACTAGGCCGGATGAGACCCATTTTCTCTTGAATATCAAGTTGCTTCTTCAGCTCCTTCAACTCTTCAGGTCCGAGCTTGTAAGGGCGCTTGCACACAGGTTCCGTGCCAGGCTCAAGATCAATAACGAATTCAACCGGCCGGTGCGGAGGCATTCCTGGAAGCTCTTCTGGAAAGACGTCTTGATATTCGCAAACGACTGGAATTTGCGAGATAGCATCCAATTCACCCTTCTCATTGAGAGAAAACAGACGGATGGTATCATCACGAGCGGCAAAGACAATTACATCCTCAGATGAATGAGTCAATTGAATCTGCCTAGCTGCACAATCAAGCTAAGCCTTGTGCTTAGAAAGCTAATCCATTCCGAGAATAAAATCAATATCCGAGTTGCCAAGAACCATTGGGGAAGAAAGAAACTTGTAGTCGCCCAAGGTGATAGTAACATCTGGCACCTCCATACTTGCACTTAAACGTTTGCTAGGAGAAAAGATATCCATTTGTTTACCCAAATGAGAAGAAACGAACTCATGCTTGGTAAAAAAATGGCTTTGACATGAAACAATGCGATGCACCAGTGTCAAAAAGAACTCTTGCAGGAATATCGTTAACAGGAAGGTTACCCATGATGACATCTGACGAGTCCTCTGCCTGAGTTGCATTCAGCAAGTTGACCTTAGCATACTTGGGGTTATGCTTGACCACAGCTGTACTTGCCGATCTGACAGGAGGAGGAGGAAGACGCCTCTGAGTGAGACACTTGTTGGCATAATGACCCTTCTGTTGGCACTTGTTGCACGTGACCTCTGAAAGTGGACGGTGATACGGATCACTCGATCTTGGAGCTTGAGACGAAGTCTTATACTGAAAGCCAGGATTGGGTGGGTGGGAAGGTCCACTGCCACCTTTGCTCTTCTGCTGATACGGCTGACGGAACGGAGGAGGAAGCCAATACTTCTGCTGCTTGGCCACTTGAGTAGAGGAAGAAGGAGTAACATCCCTGACTCGCTTCTTGGAAGCATCACACCTCAACTGAGCAGCCTCTTGCTTTAGTGCCATGTTGTAGAACTCATCGTATCTCAAGGGCTCGAAGAGAACAAGAGCTAGCCGAATTTCTTCTCTGAGACCACCCCTGAACTGGTATATCATGCTCTTCTCATCAGGGACGTCCTGCTTAGCAAAGCGGGCGAGCTTCTGGAACAACTTGTTGTAGTCATAGACAGACAAAGAACCTTGCTTTAGGTTGCGCAATTCCTCACGCTTGCTTTCAACCACGCTTTGAGGAATATGATGAGCTCTGAAATCTCGACGGAAATCATCCCAAGTGATAACACGTCCGCCTCTGGAGTCCTTGTACTGCTGGAACCATTCTGCAGCTTGATCTTTGAGTTGGAAGGAAGCGAACTTGAAAAAGTCCTCAGGCCTGCCGTTACTGCACTCGAAATGCTTGCACAGATCCATAAGCCAATCGTCAGCATCGGTTGCCTCAACACAATTGCTGAAAGTCTTTGGCCCGTTAGCAAGGAACTGGTTGAGTGTAGCAAAGTGATTCTGATTGTTGCCTTGGTTCCCTTGGTTGTCTTGATTGCGCTCTTGGAGAATTTGCATGATCAACTGTGTGTTTGCATTGGTTGCGGCCATCACAGCTTGTCATGCCTCCGGAGGAGGTGGAGGTGGTGGCGGATTAGGATTTGGAGTCATGCGCGTTGGAGGAGCCATCCTGAAGAGGTTGACATCCATTAGCACATAGATAGACAAATATTGAAGCTGAAACCAACGAAATGAAAATTGCAACATATAGTCTTCACATCCGAACAAAATGAACGAATGCATTCCTCTTGAAATGGTCACATATCCATAAATTGAGAAGCCACTTGGAATTAAGGTAGAGAAATAAATCAACAAGGAACGGATCAAGAACAAATAATCGGTAAGAAATCCCAATCTCAAACCAATATTCGTGGAAGAAGAACTAGAGCTACAAGAATTCCCACCTATGAAACTCCCGAACCTTTCCGGTTATGCAATCAGGTGTTGGGGATACAGGGGAAGCATAATATCTCACCCAAATCTAGCAAATCCTACATCCAGCTGTATCCATCCTTCAACACATAACCAAGAAACCTTCGAAAACCATCTACCTCAACCTTCGAAAAGCATCCGTTATACAAGTTATGGCGATACTCCCGAACTCTCGCCCCCGTACTGGGTGGCGTCGAGGTTATCTCACCAACGAACTGCATAAAAGAGATTTTTTATGTCGGCGTACTAAACTCAGGTATCCCAGAACTGCAACGATCATATTATGACGACAACACCTCAGAGCTCAACTCCCTGGGACACTTCCACTAAACCCCTGACAGGAGGCACCAAGACAATGTTCTCATCATAAAACCATCGGAACGATTCCAAGATACCCGCGTGATCCTAATTTTTTTTTGTGAAATTTGAGAAGAGAAGAGTCAAAACTCTACGTCAGGATGCCTTACCAGAGCGATGATGATACTGGGAAGTAAAAAGAATTCCTAAACTCTCCGATATATAATTCCTAAATGACTCAAAACATTTTTCTAGACACAACTCGGCCGCTAAAAACGATCAAGCAATGGGGCTCCTAAGGTCGGGGAAGGCTCTGATTACCAACTTGTAACACCCTCGATGCGACTATATCTCCCACGTGTCGAGGCACGACTTAGAGGCATAATCGCATTGAAGGCACATGTCGCAAGTTAGGCAATGCAAGAACAATAACATAGCATGCACGGATCAACTACAACATCATCGGCAAAATTGCAAACAAGTTGACAATCTGCCCAGATTCACAAAGTAGCAAAAGTAGAGCTCGATTGACTCAAGCTAGGGTGCTCCATAATTGCAAACAAAGACATGGATGGATAGAGCAGTACAAGATTAACAAAACATCATTACTGATCATCCTCAAAAGAGGCACGGATCACTAGGAAACAACATGAACATATGGCAACATGAGATAAACAGATCAAGGACTTAGTGGAATTGCTAAGTCCGTGAAAACAGAATTACCAAGTGCACCACTTTGCAAGCTTGTGCTAGTTACCACACACATCACAAAAATACATGGGTTGCACCTCTAGAAAGATGACAAAACCCTTAACAAAACATATGTAGAGCAACAGGGCATATCATGCATACAATAATCATGCCAAAAATGACAAAAGGCTAAATGGAGTAGCAGATCTGACAATTATCTCAAGTAGCCCTCTTCTAACAGCATTTTGGGCATCAAGATGAACTCAAATGAAAATGATGCAATGGAATGAAATGATTTACTCTCTGACATGAACATTTTGATATGCTATATGCCCAAATCGGAGCTACGGATGCAAAGTTACGAGGCTATGAACATGAGCACATGGATCTGGAATTTGGGACTTAGAAGAAATTTCGACCTCCGGATCTAGGGTTTGACCCGGCACGCGAACCGAGGTGGAGGAGCTGCTCGCCTGGGAAGCTCTTCGGCGTCGATGGCCGCGGTGGCCGGACCTTGAGGTGGCGGAGAGGGGCGCGGGCCCGGGCGGCGATGGAGGCCGCGGTCGAGGCGGGAGGAGCCGGGCGGAGCGGCGCGGCTACCGGCGCCGTTGAACGCGGGCGGCGGCGACGAGGTTCGGCGGCCGGAGCGGGGCGGCTTGCCGGAGCGCGAGGAACGAGGCGGCGCG
>NC_041384.1:427716882-427746070 GCF_002162155.2 Triticum dicoccoides | reverse complement strand
CCATAGAGGGAGCTAGGAGAGTCCAAATGAGGTGCGGTTTTCGGCCACGCGATCGTGATCGAACGCTCTAGAAGATGGAGAAGGCTTAGGTGGGTTTTGGGCCAAATTGAAGGGGTGTTGGGCTGCAACACACATGAGGCCTTTTCGGTCCCTCGGTTAACCGTTGGAGTATCAAACGAAGTCCAAATGATACGAAACTTGACAGGCGGTCTACCCGTAGTAAACCAAGGCCGCTTGGCAAGTCTCGATCCAATCCGGAAATGTTTAATCCCCACACACGAAAGAAAGGTAGAAATGACCACCGGAGGAGAACGAAGCGCCGGAATGCAAAACGGGCAACGGGGAAAATGCTCGAATGCAAGAGACGAACACGTATGCAAATGCAATGCACATGATGACATGATATGAGATGCATGACAACGACAACAACACATGGAGACAAAGACCTGAACCCGAGAAAATAAAATAACTTAACGCTGAAAATGGCAAGAGTTGGAGTACAAATTGGGAAAGTTACATCCGGGGTGTTACATGCACCTCATTGACAATGATATTTACTAGGAGGACGCTGAGGGTAGCCAAGCTCACAATGCAGAGGTAATTATCCTTTCCTACGGTTCAGACCCTCTGCCAAGACAAAAAATCCGAAAAGTAGTCCGGAAAGTAAGATTTTCTCACCCTCTTGCTCACTTGGATCCAAAATTTCTTTTGAAGAAGCAGCAGCACGAGGCTCGCCGCACAACCCGGCACAGCGACCAAACAGTCACTTCGATCGGTTTACCGAACACCTTGGTTCGAAAACGCCGACCTGAGGTCTCACCCACTTCTGACACTTCTTATCCCAAGGCAGGCTATTTCCGACAACCTCTTAATCCATCCGATTCGAATTATCAGGTAACACCTCCTTCATCATCCGGCGAATCAACGACCACACAACTCCCTCCTCTTAAGATCGTTGTTGGGTAAGTATTTCAACTCAATCTTTTGACGCTTTACACTTTGTATGCTATGCTAACCTTCGCATCTGTTCTTTTTAGAGCCAAGGCCAGACCCAGTAAGAAGGCTCGGGAGAATAACCCGTCTGACGACCATGTGGTGATTGAAACAGAGCCGACTACGGAACGGGAAGGTCCAAATACTAAGGCCATGTTTGATGAAACGCCCCCTCAAGATCATAATGTCGATGAACAAGCAGAAGTTGATACTCCTGTGCAAGCTGATAAACCGGCAAGTCCAGTTCAAACTGATGATGGACCTTCTAGTCCAGTTAAGGCTACTGATATTCCATCAACTCCAGAAAAGGCGGCTGGCGACAAGGAAGATGAGGTTATCATTACTGGCGTTGGCCACACATCCCCTGGCCATCCTGTTGTATTGGCAAAACATAGTGCCAAAGAAGAATGTGCTGCCATGGAGAAAGGCAAGTGGAGCACCGATCTATCAAGCTATGCCCACCTCAATGCCCAAGAGCTCTATTCTGGTTTTCTAAACCGCCTGTACTCAAACCGTGACTATGAAGCCGGTTTAATGAATTTGATGAAGGAACGTTATGAAGTAAGTACAAATACTTTTCTCTCTTAATTCCAATTGTAAGTACCAATTCCTGTAGCTCCCAAGGGCCGATTTATGATAGTAATCAAAAACCAGGACTTCATAATACTGTACTTCTGCATACTTATCCTCCAAGGGTCGGTTGATCCTTTAAAAATGAACCGGTACTTTAGCATTGTATCCTCGTAACTTTCACCTGTGTAGTCGCCAAGTGCCGGTTTACCTTTCCAAGGTGAACTGGGACTTTAATCACTGTTACTTTTGAGCAGATGTACATTAGCCCCCAAGTGCCAAGAATAATGCTTGTATTATACGCTTGGGACTTGAAATAATTTTCTAGAATGAAGCGAGTAGGCATTAGCCCCCAAGTGCAAAGTGCATAACTTGTCATACGCTTGGTACTTCAAATATATACAACCTGTTGATGACATGTATGCTCTTTATAGGCTGAGCGGAGCTAAAAGGACTCCCAAACCGCTGATCTTCAAGAGAACATCAAATCTCAGCAAGCGGAGGCTTCCAAAGCCAAAGAGGAACTGACTAATGCCTTAACAGCCATGGAGAAGATGAAGGAAAATTTTAAGAAGGAACGTGCAGATTGGGATACCGAGAAGGCCGCTTTAGCAAAGAAAGCCGAAGACGCAGAAGCAGCCCTTAAACCGGTGGTTGAGGAACTGACTGGTTTAAAGTGGCAAATAAATGCTATGACCTCTGTTGTATTTGGTAAGAGCCCTCATCTGATATGTTTCAAGTCGCCTTTACCTTATCAGTTACTGGTTTACCGATGCTCGCAATGTCACAGGGACCCGCATTACCCATCTGGGCTCTAATATGCGGATGAAGCTGAAGGCTGCCTATACTTTGATAGAGCAGCTATATTCCGGATCCCAACAAGCTATTTGCACTACTGACTATAACATGCCTCCTCTGACTTTGATAAAGGAAACCATTGAGAAGTTGTCAATGTTGCCCGCCCGGTTAGATGAACTTAAGAAATCAGCTGCAAGGTCAGGTGCACTGATCGCGCTAGTCCGGGCCAAGGCATAGATTCTAGATCTTGAACTGGCAGATATCGGCCAAGGCAATCCCGGCGTGAAGGAAGATGGTTCAGAATTTAATAATGATGATCTCCGAAGGCTGACAAGGGAAATGCGACCTATAGCAAGCAAGTTGGCGGATGAAACAGATTTGTCTCATTATCAGTCGGTTTATGATGTTGATCAGAAATGATATCCTGCGCCGATACATGATGTAGAGGATCTTGTTCTGTCAATTCGTAAGCATACTTATGCCCCTGACATTGATCCTTCGCCCCTTATAAGTGAAGAAGTCGTGTTCCAAGCTTTAACCGGAATCGATTGGACAACAATTGATTTCCAGCCACTGGGTAGAGAGGAGGAGGATGCACCAACTCAAGATGATCCGCAATCTTCAAGATGTCCTGGTGATGAATCCTGAACCGGAGGCCGGTTTAGCCTATCGTAGCCTACCCTTCTTGCTGAAACAATTATCCTGTGTGCGCATAAAAACGTCTTGTAATAGGCTAGTTCAAACACTTTGTCTGTTATGCCATCGAGCATACTTATGTTGCTGGATACTGATAATTCGCCATGCTTTTGGGATTGTTATTATATGCATAATCCACAGTGGATGTATGTTAACTTGTTCCTGCATACAAGAGATTGAAAAAGGGTCCTGGCGGTTTACCGCTGGACGGGTCATGATGCCCAAATATAGAACCTAGATGTAGGACCAAGGTTGTTTATAACATAGAAAATACTTGTTACCTCGTTCATTTCACCCATGGCTGTGTAAAAAAGAGGTGATAACACCAAGCTGGAGTATAGATGACTCCTTTCAGGTTTGCCGGTTTACGATAAAACCGTATCGGGTTATGATAAACATCGGTTTAACCATATAATACTGGTGACTTGTAGTCAAAACCACACCGGGACAGAAAAAGCCGGATTATAGCTGATCATGTACTAACAATTTAGCATTGTAAGTCACGCCGGGTTATAATAAACGCCAGTTTATCAGAAAACACTTATGAATTTTATAAAAGAAAAGAAAACTTTGCAAAAAATACAAGAAGAATATACGAGGCTTTTCATGGGCTGCCAGGCCCTAAATCGAGGCTTTTCATGGGCTGCCAGGCCACTGAGTTAAACCATTTTTTCAAAGCCTTTTAAGATGGACCTCAATCTTTAACCATTCATTGTTTTAACTTTGACAAGTTCAGGGTCTATGAGATTGACTTGTCAAACGTTCGATGGGTCATACCAGGTTTACCTAGACGGAGTGGCTTACTTAAAGAGGCAGGCTAACCCGGGGTTTTAGGTGAATACACCTGGCTTCCAAGCCTGGCTTGATAGCCTATTGCAAAGGTGCAGGCTCTTTGTTCTTTGGGAAGCAAAGAGCCCCTAAGCAACATGTGAGCTGAGCTCGGTGGGTGCCTATGTTTGAGTTGTGCTGGTGCAACACTCTCTTTGGTCCCACATAATTTCCTTTTGGCCTTAAGCCTATAAGAGGTGTAGCTATGGTGTAAATACAACCAAGCCCCCTAGTGATTTCCCTTTGGCTTTAAGCCGATCAAGAGGTGTAGCTCAGGTTCGGATACGACCAAGCCCCCTAGTGATTTCATATGTGTGGCTAGACAAGCCGGATCAGCAGAACTCCACTTTTATGAATAGGAGCCCTTATGTAAACATACTGGATGTAAAGACAACAGAGACCTCGCTTTAGCTGAGGCTCTGGTTTATTATATTGATCATAATATATACATTGTCATAATTATGTACATAAAAAAGAGCCTATGGCTTAAGTATAGTAAGGCCGAAGATGAGCTATATTCCACGGCCGCTTGGTCTCCTCCTCCAATTTACGTGAGTCTTTGTGCTCTCGAACATCGATAAGGAAGTATGATCCATTGTGCAAATTTTTGCTGACCACAAAAGGCCCTTCCCAAGGTGGGGATAACTTGTGCATATCAGTCTGATCTTGGATGAGCCGGATCACCAGATCGCCTTCTTGAAAAGTCCTGGTTTTAACCCGGCGGCTGTGATAACGTCATAGATCTTGTTGGTAAATCGCCGAACGTGCTGCCGCAAGATCACGTTCCTCATCCAACAGGTCCAGTGAGTCTTGACGTGCTTTCTCATTATCAACTTCAACATAAGCCACCACACGGGTGAGTCATGACGTATGTTACTAGGAAGAACTGCCTCTGCTCCGTAAACCATGAAGAAAGGCGTGTAACCCATAGATCTGTTTGGTGTGGTGTTGATACTCCATAACACAGAAGGTAACTCCTCCACCCAACAACCCGGCGTCCGTTTTAAAGGAACATAAGCCGGGGTTTGATACCTCTCAAAATTTCTTGATTGGCCCATTCTGGTTGACCATTAGATTGGGGGTGAGCCACTGATGACACGTCAAGCTAGATGTGCTCATGTTGACAAAACTCATCCATAGCACCCTTGGATAGATTAGTACCATTATCAGTGATAATGTTGTGTGGAAAACCAAACCGGAATATCACCTTTTTGATGAATTGAACCGCCGTGGTCACATCACACTTACTGACTGGCTCCGCCTCTACCCACTTGGTAAACTTATCAACCGCCACCAGCAGGTGGGTTTTCTTGTCCTTGCACCTCTTAAAAGGTCCAACCATATCGAGCCCCCAAGTTGCAAACGGCCAAGTTATTGGGATAATTCTCAATTCTTGGGCCGAAACATGAGCACGGCGTGCAAACTTTTGACAACCATCACAACTCTTTACCAAATCCTCAGCATCAGCATGAGCCGTCAACCAATAGAAGCCGTGACGAAAAGCCTTGGCCACGAAGGATTTTGAACCGGCGTGGTGACCACAATCTCCCTCGTGGATCTCACGCAAGATCTCACAACCTTCTTGAGGAGAGACACAATGCTGAAATGCTCCTGTGACACTACAATGATGTAGCTCCCCATTGACAGTGGTCATTGTCTTGGATCACCAGATTATCTGTCGGGCCAAGGTTTCGTCATCTGGCAACTCACTCCGGTTCATGTATGCCAGGTACGGGACTGTCCAATCTGGTATAACATGAAGAGTTGTACATCGAGGAAGGTATATTCACTGACGGATTATGCAGTACATCGAGGAAGGTATTGGGTGGCACCAGTTTACATTGAGAGCCTAAGCGACTTAAAGCATTTGCTGCTTCATTCTTCCGCCGGTCTATATGGTCCACTTGATAACCCTTGAAGTGACCAGCCTCCGCATCCACCTCTCGTCTATATGCTGCCATAAGTGGATCCTTGGAATCCCAAGTGCCAGATACCTGATGAGCCACCAGGTCCGAGTCACCAAAGCACTTAACCTGGCTTAAGTTCATTTCCTTAGCCATCCGAAGACCATGGAGCAAGGCCTCTTACTCAGCTGCATTGTTAGTACAAGGGAACATTAAACAGAGAACATAACAAAACTTATCACCTCGTGGGGAAGTTAATATGACTCCAGCCCCCGAGCCCTCCAATTGCCTCGATCGATCAAAGTGAATAGCCCAATATGTGTTGTCTGGCTTTTCCTCCGTTGCTTGCGACTCTGTCCAATCATTGATGAAGTCCACAAGTGCTTGGGATTTGATTGCTGTGCGAGGTGTATATTTTAGCCCGTGAGGTCCAAGCACAATAGCCCACTTACAATCCGGCCAGTTGCTTCTCTGTTTTGGATGATATCTCCCAGGGTGCTGAACTGACCACTATGATAGGATGACCCTGAAAATAATGCTTGAGCTTCCAACTTGCCATAAGAACTCCATACACCAGTTTCTGCCAATGTGGGTATCTCTGTTTGGACTCGATAAGCACCTCGCTGATATAATAAACTGGCCGTTGAATCGGATACTCTTTCCCAGCCTCCTTGCGCTCCACAACAATAGACACACTAACATCTCGGGCATTAGTAGCCACATATAGCAATAAGGGCCCCTTATCAACCGGAGCCGCAAGGACAAGTGGCTCAGCTAACTGTCTTTTCAGATCTGCAAGTGCTTCATCAGCAGCATCACTCCAGACGAAAGGGATAGCCTTCTCTCCAAGGCGACTGATAAACTGGCTTAAGGCTGCAATCCAGCCCGCCAAACATTGAACATCGTTAATGCACGCCCATTTAGCCAGAGACATGATAGCCGTGATCTTCTCCGGATTAGCTTCAATCCCCCTATACACACCAGAAAACCCAAAAGCTTGCATGATAGTACACCAAAGGCACATTTGGCTGGATTAAGCATCATCTTGTAAACCCGGAGGTTATCAAAAGTTTCCCTCAAGTCACCTATCAATGTCTCGTCCTTTCTGGATTTCACCACAATATCATCCACATATGCATGTACTTTGCACCCAATCTGTTTATGTAGACAATTCTGAACATAGCGCTGATAAGTTGCCTGGGCACTCTTGAGCCCGAAAGGCATGGATACATAGCAGAAGGCTCCAAAGGGAGTTATGAAGGCTGTCTTCTCCTGGTCCTTAACTACCATTTTGATCTGATGATAACAAGAATAAGCATCCAAAAAACACAAACGGTCACAACCTGCTGTAGCATCAATAATTTGATCAATTCGGGGGAGAGTAAAGGGGTCAGCTGGACAGGCTTTGTTTAAGTCTTTGTAATCCACACACATATGCCAAGTGCCATTTTTCTTAAGTACCAGCACTGGATTAGATAGACACTCAGGATGAAAGACCTCCACAATAAACCCTGCTGCCAAGAGCCGGGCTACCTCCTCACCAATAGCTTTATGCCTTTCTTCATTGAAGCGGCGAAGAAACTGCTTGACCGGTTTAAACTTAGGATCTATATTAAGGGTGTGCTCAGCGAGTTCCCTCGGTACACCTGGCATGACAGAAGGCTTCCATGCAAAGATGTCCCGGTTCGAATGGATGAACTCAATGAGCGCGCCTTCCTATTTCGGATCCAATTTAGCGCTGATGCTGAACTGCTTGGATGAATCGCCAGGAACAAAGTCAACTAGTTTAGTCTCCTCAGCCGATTTAAACTTCAATGCCGGATCATGCTCAGTAGTTGGTTTTTTCAGGGAAGTCATATCTGCTGGATCAACATTGTCTTTGTAAAATTTTAGCTCCTCCGTGGCACAAACCGACTCAGCATAAGCTGCATCACCTTCTTCACATTCCAAAGCAATCTTCTGGCTCCCATGCACCGTGATGGTCCCCTTATGACCCGGCATCTTAAGCTACAAATAAACATAACAAGGCCTTGCCATGAACTTAGCATAATCCGGCCGTCCGAACAGTGCATGATATGGACTCTTGATTTTCACTACTTCAAAAGTCAACACCTCTGATCTTGAATCATGATCGTCTCCAAAAGCAACTTCCAGAGCTATCTTGCCAACTGGGTATGCCGATTTACCAGGCACTACCCCATGAAACACAGTGTTCAACGGTTTAAGATTCTTATCTGTTAACCCCATGCGACGAAAGGTTTCATAGTAAAGGATATTGATACTGCTTCCTCCATCCATAAGCACCTGGTAAATTTATACCCCCCAACCTGGGGTGCCACCACTAAAGCCAGATGACCCGGATTGTCAACCCGGGGTGGATGATCCTCTCGACTCCACAATATGGGTTGTTCAGACCAGCGCAGATAACGAGGTACCGCCGGTTCAACAGAGTTCACAGCTCTTTTATGAAGCTTCTGATCGCGCTTACATAAGCTAGTGGTGAAGACATGGTACTGCCCACTATTCAACTATTTTGGATTGCTCTGATAACCCGATTGCTGATGTTGTTGATTCCCCTGATGGTTGTAACCTTCCTGGTTGCCCTGGCTGTTCTGATTGCCATGTCCGGTTTGGTTGCCCTGGAACCCTGAATCGGAACTGCCACCACCATAACCCGGCCCATGGAAACCGTCTCCTGAACCGCCAGGCGGTCCATTGTCATGTTGAAAGAGATTTGAATTTTTGAACTCCCGCATGATGAAGCAATCCTTCCAAAGATGGGTAGCTGGCCTCTCCTTTGATCCATGCCTTGGGCAAGGCTCGTTTAACAGGCGCTCCAGATTGGGGCCTGACCCTCCACCCCGCTGGGGCCGTTTACCCTTACGCCGCTGACCGTTATCCTGGGTGTTGGTGTTAGCCATAAAGTCCAAGCTATTATCTGCCTTGTGTTTACCATTGTTCCCATGACCTGTCAGATTATGCTGCTGCCCCTTGGCATTGCCGCTCTTCTTTCCCTTCCCTGTCTTATCATCTTCAGACTCGGGGTCCTTGGTACTATTAGAGTCGGCATATTTTACCAGAACTACCATAAGCGTTCCCATGTCATTACAATGACGTTTGAGCCGTCCCAATTTTAGCTTCAAAGGTGCAAACCAGGAATTGCCTTCCAATGTTAAAACGGCTGTGTCAGCATTGATGTGGTCTGATGAATGCAAAATCTCCGAAACCCGGCGCACCTAGTGGGTTGTTGATTCTCCTTCCTCCTGGACACAGGCAGCTAAATCCACGATGGACATGGGCTACTTGAACGTATCTTTGAAGTTCTAGATAAACCGGGCCCTTAATTCGGCCCATGATCCAATAGAGTTGGCTGGCAGATTTTTCAACCACGTGCGAGCTGTTCCCTCCAACATCATGGTAAAGTATTTGGCACACGCCGCTTCATCCACATCTAGCATCTCCATTGCCATCTCATAACTCTCCACCCATGACTCAGGGGATAAATCGGCGGTGTAATTTGGCACCTTAGCGGTCCCTTGAAATCCTTGGGTAACCGTACATTGCATAGCGCCGGGATAAGACATGGCACTCCCAAAGAACTAGAGGTAACCCCTGGTTTCACCGATGTTGTTGGACAAACCGGAGTGAACTGACGAACCGGTGTGAGCTGACGAATCGGTGCTTCGTGCTGTGCCGCTAACTCGGCTTCCCGACGTGCCCTAGCGCGATACACTACATCTTGGGCATTGCCACCGCCAACCGTCGGGTTATTGCCACGGGGCAGATTACGATTCCTCGCACTGCTTGATACGGCCGGTTCATCGATATGCCTGCTATAGCTCCAGCTTCGGAGGGGAGTAGAATGAATCCTTTCACGACTATAACAATAGGCCTGCTGCTGAGTCAAAGCCGTCTGAAGGAGCTCCCTAGCCCATTGTGTCTCAACTGCTACTGGGGACTCACCATCAATCGGGAGAGCTGCCAATCGTGAAGCGGCAGCAACGATGTTATCCAATGGGTTGGAGTAATGACCCGGAGGTGTTGAGACGTGTCGTGATGGAATGTCGTTCTGACGAGGCGGAGGCGGCGGATCCATCGCACGAGGCGGAACCGGTGCCATGGTCCCATGTGCCTCCGCCCGGTTTACCACAGGTTGGTTGCTGGTGCACGCTCCTGGCGTGTTAAAGAGATTCCTCGCCTCCAAGACCGACGGAAGGCGCGATCGATATCTTCTCCTCATGATGTCATCTGATGCACTCTGATCTAGCATAAGCCGGTACGCCTGAGCCTCCAACCCGGCCCGCTCTGTAGCCATCCTGGTGTTTTCTGCTGCCAGGTCCGCTTTAGCTTGAGTTATCTGATCCTTCACCTTTGCAATCTCTGCATTGTGCTGATCCCGGTTTGATGCGTCCACCTCCGCTGCCAGCAACGTTGCTAAAGCATCGAATAGATTGGACAAAACCTGAGCCGGAGGTGGCTCAGAGCCCCCTGCTCCCACTAGTGTTGCTGTTGCTGAACCGGAGATCATCGTCGCGGCGGTAGAAGAGTGCTGCGCTGGTTGTGTTCCGACCATGAAGCCCGCGACCCAGCTTGGCAGATCGAGGGGGTCCGGAATACTGTTGCCATCGGGACCTCCACTAATCCAGACATCCTACAGCTGGTACAGCGACTCGGTCTCTCCGGTTGAAGACTCATCATCAGAGCAGACAACGGTTTCGCCACCAGATGCCAATCTATCCTCATATTCCGCTCCATAGATGACACCTACGAAGACATGCTTTACGGTGGGCTGAACTTGGGCAGAGCTTGCATGCTGAGCCGTCTCGATGATGTCGGTGCAGATGTTTGGCTCAGGGCCCGGTTCGCTGATCTTTCCGATGAAGACGTGAATTCCACCAAAGGGGACCCGCTACACGTACTCGATTGAACCAGCCTCAGGACCCCATCCTGCGTCGTCGATGTAGAGCTTGCCGCGACAACTTTTAGTCATCCGGCCCACAAGTATCCCTTGAGTCCTTCGATGCTACCCTTCAAGAACTCGAAACCATCGCGCGATAGCCCCACGGTGGGCGCCAACTATCATGGTTTTGTCACGATAGATGTCCTTGTGTAAGGACTTAGTCGTGGAGCCATCGCGACGGGTTAGCTTAAAGGGGTTAAAGCGGACGAAGGACATGAGAGTTTTATACTGGTTCGGCCCCTTACCATGAATGTAAAATCCTACTCAAGTTGTGATGGAATTGCTAGGGTTTCGATGACCAGGGAGCGAATCCCCTTTGCCTGGTTCTCGAGTTGTTGCCCGTTGTCTCCAAACCGCCGCCGGGCTGTCCCTTTATATACATAGGTCGACGCACGTCGGTTTACAGAGTCCCGAGGCCGGATCATCAACGTGTCCAACTCGTTCTCTATTCTTCCTATCTTACAATACAAGTTACATGATAATGTTGGTTTATGTCTACAGGCCATAACCTGCCTTTGGACCTTGCGCCTTCATGAAGCGCCATGATCCTTTGTCTTCCTGGACTTCAAATAGTAATCATCATATAGTTAATCCAGCCACTCCTGGCCGATTTATGTCCAGTAATAATATCCCCAACAGGGTGGTTTAGGGAAAACCCATCTTGATTACGAACTCAACATAACGGCCAGGGAACAACCTGGTGATTCCTCTGAGAAGATAATCGGGAAATCACGAACCACCGATATGTTATGAAGCTCAAAAGTAATCTTGCTTTTCAGGGCAAGACAATATGATCAAAAGAGCAAGGGATTGACACAATCTTAACTCATTGATCGAGGAGTGCACCAGGAAAATGGACTAGGTAACACGATCAATCTCAAGATGATGATTGAATAACCAACACGCTAAGAATGAGGTTGTTGTCCATTAACTACCAAGCAATGGATTTGCTAGGAGTATTGCTTTCACACGTCATGGCTCACTTGCCGGTATTCCAGTCACAACAACACGGAGACCGGCGAATGAATAATGACGGAGAGAAATATCAATGCACCAAGAATTCATAAGATGGTGTGCAATTCCTATGAGATTCTTGACATAAAGAGGGTAATACCCCAGGGTAGAACAGAACAAAAGCTGGATTGGCATTTGATCTGCGGAATACAACTGCTTTGACCAAATCCTAGAAACGGAGAAGGTACTGGAGTTTGTTTCTCCTAGTCATTCTGAAATAGAATGGCTTGACGAACCACAAGAGTAATAGGCATCGATAACACGAGCGTGTGACTACTCCTGACTACAAATTGATAGACGAGGGCTAGAAAACAACTAAAGAGGGAGAACTAAAAAGAACATATGCTTTTCTAAGTTGTGGATGCATAGATTAGCATGTCGAACGAGTTCAACATATTTCTTCCGGATAACCCATGCGGAGAAGGTAGAACTGGTAGAGTCACAAAATGAATGGAGTACCCCTCAAGAGCACCCTGGTTGTGATCTTTTGGTTCAAAAGAACTTCTGCCATGATGGTTCATGGTATTGGAAGAATGAGATACCACAGACCTCGAGGACTGTCGCAAAGGTTACTAATATCATAAGGAACTAGCAAACACTACCAACATGAATGAGTAGAGTGAACCTCGGGTTCAAGAACACAGGAATGGAATGCCTACTAACTAAATGGCATCACAGGATGCTTTCGAAAATGATGGCCAGAATCATCACACTGGGAATATAGAGCATTGCTAGATTAGTGGGTGGTCCTCTAAGACACCTAGGGTCATTATAATAACTCCAACATATATGTCAAGGCAACAGGGTACCTCAACTCAATGATTAGTGTGGTTAATATGGCCCAAAGGAACATCGAGAACGGAAAGAAGGGATTTGCAAACAGCATCAGATTATTTAGAAACCTCGAATGACTCAGACAGCATAACGGCTGTAATTGCTCAAGAAGATTTGAGACATCCTGCAAAATGGTGGCATAACCACTCAGAAGCACAATATCAAGGTTCTGAGATCAACTGTCAACACACAGAAGTAGTAAGAACTGAACTGGGGCTTGAAACCATCAATCTTATAGGTCTACAGATTAGTAACACGTGATCCTGATAGAAAGATGAGAAGCCTAGTTCTTAATCCCCGCAGAAAAGAAGAGGTTGACTCAGATCAGAAGGGCATAAGGTAATGGAGTAAAAAGAGCATTACGTCCCTTTCCACAATCAATTCCCTTATATAACTAAAGCATTGCTAGACTCAACTTCGACTAGTTTGGCTTGGTAATCCTACAGGCAGTCAGGCTCTGATACCAAAGCTGTCAGGACCCCGATTCTAAGTCACACTGATCTAGCATGTAGCACATCATATCACTTTGCATCCTCATGCATGGTATTCCCACGGGTGCCACCTTACCTGGCCCAGGACCGTTTGCGCCTTTTGGCTCACGTATATGATAGTGTCGCTAGCATCCATATGACAAAGAACCCAGGCCGACATGACTAGTCGTAAACCCAAAGTGGCACTAACTTACGGGGACATGCATACATGAACCAACATCGAACGTGTCGGTCATCAACATGTGAATCCAGGCTGTAGCATCTGGGCTAACAGGACTCCGGGAACCCGGGCTGTAGCAGGCTACCAGGACTTCAGATGTCACCGCGTGACATTTCCCCGAAGGGACAGACACAGGGACGAAGTGGATCACATGTCGGCCAGTCTAAGTGTTCCGGAGCAGTAGTAACTGGGCTAGCAGGACTCCGGTAAACCGGGCTGTAGCAGACTACCATGGCTCAGTGGAAGCACTAGACTACATTTCCCCATAAGAAAGGCTACCAAGGATAAACAACTAGGTTGTCGGATCCCACACATACCAAGCATTTCAAAATCATACACACAATATGCTCGATATGTGCAAATACAACATGGCATCACAACAAGACTCTACGACTCAGAGTATTTATTCATTAGGCTCCGAAGAGCCAGATATTACAAACATGGGTCTGATGACCCAGCATTCAAGTCATACAAACAACAAGCACATGCGGAAACTTATCTTGTCTGAGTACATACAACTGCAAAAGAAAAAGGCTAAGAAGCATGACTGTCTACAAGACCTTGCTGAGGGCACAAGATCATAGCTGAGGTAACAAGCTAAACGTCGAAGTCCACGCGGAACTACTAGCAAGACTGAAGTCTCTCTGCAAAAACATAAAATAGGCAAAGGTGAGTACAAATGTACCCAGCAAGAATTACATCAGAACTATCTATATATGCATCGGTATCAATAAAGGGGGTGGTGGAGTTTAACTATAGCAAGCCAGCTTTGACTCAGTGGCTAACCTGAACTACGACTGCAAGTAACTCTTTTGAGGTGGCGCACACGAGTCCACATATTTACCATTGAATACACCACTATGGATCTGCTCCCATCTACCCATGAGAACGCCATCCATAGCACTCACGCTTATCTTGCGCATTTTAGAGTATCGACTTTCACTTGTCTTTGAACTGTACAGGAAACCCAGAAGTGCTTTACCGTGGACACGGCTATTCGAATAGATGATGTTAACCCTGCAAGGGTGTACTTCTTCACACACGCTCTCGCCACTTACCACCATGTACACGTCGTGTATCTCGGCAACCTTCAAGCGGAAGCCTGGTGAGGGAGTCGGCCACGACCTGACTAACCACACAAGTCTCTCGTCCAGGTTTATCGCCTATTCGGGTTCCATCCGCAAGGAGATCGGGCCGGGGTATCGCTGACAGCCCGAAATGATGTGTGCAGGGTTCCCAAGCCCACCTCGACGGATGGATCTACGCTTGGTACACCGTGCCATGGTGCCTAGTCTGTCCCAAGCCCACCTGTACTGGGTACCACTTGGTAGACTACTAACACAACCTACAAACACTAGAAACTAGTTGCAACTCCTGGACAGAGACTAGGTTGATTAATAAGTCGAGAGGGGCACTTAAGCATTCCAATGCGTGGTAGTAGCTTGCTACCTCTTAAGCACTGCGTTGGTTTTCCCTTGAAGAGGAAAGAGTGATGCAGCAAAGTAGCATAAGTATTTCCCTCAGTTTTGAGAACCAAGGTATCAATCCAATAGGAGGCTACACGCGAGTCCCTCGCACCTGCACAAAACAAATAAATCCTCGCAACCAATGCGATAAGGGGTTGTCAATCCCTACACGGCCACTTATGAGAGTGAGATATGATAGATATGATAAGATAATATTTTTGGTATTTTTATGATAAGTATGCAAAGTAAAATAAAAGGCAAGTAAAAAAGCAAAGGAAATAACTAAGTATTGGAAGATTAATATGATGAAGATAGACCCCGGGGCCATAGGTTTCACTAGTGGCTTCTCTCAAGAGCATAGGTATTTTACGGTGGGTGAACGAATTATTGTTGAGCAATTGACAGAATTGAGAATAGTTATGAGAATATCTAGGTATGATCATGAATATAGGCATCACGTCCGAGACAAGTAGACCGACTCCTGCCTGCATCTACTACTATTACTCCACTCATCGACCGCTATCCAGCATGCATCTAGAGTATTAAGTTCATGGAAATAGAGTAACGCCTTAAGCAAGATGACATGATGTAGAGGGATAAACTCATGCAGTATGATGAAAACCCCATCTTGTTATCCTCGATGGCAACAATACAATACGTGCCTTGTTGCCCCTACTGTCACTGGGAAAGGGCACCGCAAGATTGAACCCAAAGCTAATCACTTCTCCCATTGCAAGAAAGATCAATCTAGTAGGCCAAACCAAACTGATAATTCAAAGAGACTTGCAAAGATAACCAATCATACATAAAATAATTCAGAGAAGATTCAAATATTGTTCATAGATAGACTTGATCATAAACCAACAATTCATCGGTCTCAACAAACACACCGCAAAAATAAGATTACATCGAATAGATCTCCACAAGAGAGGGGGAGAACATTGTATTGAGATCCAAAAAGAGAGAAGAAGCCATCTAGCTAATAACTATGGACCCGTAGGTCTGAGGTAAACTAATCACACTACATCGAAGGGGCTATGGTGATGATGTAGAAGCCCTCTGTGATGGATAGCCCCTCCGACGGAGCTCCAGAACAGGCCCCAAGATGGGATCTCATGGATACAGAAAGTTACGGCGGTGGAATTAGGGTTTTGGCTCCGTATCTGATCATTTGGGGTACATAGGTATATATAGGAGGAAGGAGTACGTCGGCGGAGCAACAGGGGGCCTACGAGGGTGGAGGGCGCGCCTGGGGGGGGGGGTAGGCACGCCCCCTACCTCATGGCCTCCTCCTTTGTTTCTTGACGTAGGGTCCAAGTCTCCTGGATCATGTTCGGTGAGAAAATCACGTTCCCGAAGGTTTCATTCCGTTTGGACTTCGTTTGATATTCCTTTTCTTCGAAACCCTAAAATAGGCAAAAAAACACAATTCTGGGCTGGGCCTCCGGTTAATAGGTTAGTCCCAAAAATAATATAAAAGTGGATAATAAAGCCCAATAATGTCCAAAACAGTAGATAATATAGCATGGAGCAATCAAAAATTATAGATACATTGGAGACGTATCAAGCATCCCCAACCTTATTTCCTGCTCGTCCTCGAGCAGGTAAATGATAAAAACAGAATTTTTGATGCGGAGTGCTACTTGGCATAATTTTAATGTAATTCTTCTTAATTGTGGTATGAATATTCAGATCCAAAAGATTCAAGGTAAAAGTTCATATTGCCATAAAATAATAATACTTCAAGCATACTAACTAAGCAATTATGTCCTCTCAAAATAACATGGCCAAAGAAAGTTCATACCTACAAAATCATATAGTTTAGTCATGCTCCATTTTCGTCACACAAGAATGCTCTCTTCATGCACAACCCCGATGACAAGCCAAGGAATTGTTTCATACTTTAGTAATCTCAAACCAATAAACTTTCATGCAATATATGAGCGCGAGCCATGGATATAGCACTATGGGTGGAATAGAATATGATGATGGGGGTTATGTGGAGAAGACAAAAAAGGATAAAGTCTCACATCAACGAGGCTAATCAATGGGCTATGGAGATGCCCATCGATTGATGTCAATGCAAGGAGTAGGGATTGCCATGCAACAGATGCACTTGAGCTATAAATGTATGAAAGCTCAACAAAAGAAACTAAGTGGGTGTGCATCTAACTTGCTTGCTCACGAAGACCTAGGGCACTTGAGGAGGCCCATTGTTGGAATATACAAGCCAAGTTCTATAATTAAAATTTCCCACTAGTATATGAGAGTGACAAAACAAAAGAGTCTCTATCATGAAGATTATGGTGCTACTTTGAAGCACAAGTGTGCCAAAGAATAGTAGCATTGTCCCTTTTATATATTTTTATATTTTTTATTTGGCCTTTTTTTGCCTTTCTCTTTTTTAGGACAATGCTCTATGAATGATGGTCATCACACTTCTATTTATTTACAACTCAAGAATTACAACTCGATACTTAGAACAAGATATGACTCTATATGAATGCCTCCGGCGGTGTACCGGGATATGCAATGAACCAAGAGTGACATGTCTGAAAGAATTATGAATGGTGGCTTTGGCACAAATACTATGTCAACTACATGACCATGCTAAGCTATATGACAAGGATGAACGTGTCATGATAAACGGAATGGTGGAAAGTTGCATGGCAATATATCTCGGAATGCCTATGGAAATGCCATAATAGGTAGGTATGGTGGCTGTTTTGAGGAAGATATAAGGAGGTTTATGTGTGAAAGAGCATATCATATCACGGGGTTTGGACGCACCGGCGAAGTTTGCACCAACTCTCAATGTGAGAAAGGGCAATGCACGGTACCGAAGAGGCGAGCAATGATGGAAGGGTGAGAGTGCGTATAATCCATGGACTCAACATTTGTCATAAAGAACTCACGTACTTATTGCAAAAATCTACATGTAATCAAAAACCAAGCACTACGCGCATGCTCCTAGGGGGATAGATTGGTAGGAAAAGACCATCGCTCGTCCCCGACCGCCACTCATAAGGAAGACAATCAAATAACACATCATGTTCCAAATTTGTTACATAATGTTTACCATACGTGCATGCTATGGGACTTGCAAACTTCAACACAAGCATTTCTCAAATTCACAACTACTCAACTAGCATGACTTTGATATTATTACCTCCATATTTCAAAACAATCATCAAGCATCAAACTTCTCTTAGTATTCAAAACACTCATAAGAATTTTTTTTACTAATCTTGAATACCTAGCATACTAGGATTATTTAAGAAAATTACCATGCTATTTAAGACTCTCAAAATAATCTAAGTGAAGCATGAGAGATCAATAGTTTTTATAAAACAAATCCACCATCGTGCTCTAAAAGATATAAGTGAAGTACTAGAGCAAAACTATATAACTCAAATGATATAAGCGAAGCACATAGAGTATTCTAACAAATTCCAAATCATGTATGGCTCTCTCAAAAGGTGTGTACAGCAAGGATGATTGTGGTAAACTAAAAAGCAAAGAATCAAATCATACAAGACGCTCCAAGCAAAACACATACCATGTGGTGAATAAAAATATAGCTCCAAGTAAAGTTACCGATAGAAGTAGACGAAAAGAGGGGATGCCTTTCGGGGAATCCCCAAGCTTTGGCTTTTAGGTGTCCTTAGATTACCTTGGCGGTGCCGTGAGAATCCCCAAGCTTAGGCTCTTGCCACTCCTTGTTCCATAATCCATCAAATCTTTACCCAAATCTTGAAAACTTCACAACACAAAACTTAAAGTAGAAAATCTCCTGAGCTCCGTTAGTGAAAGAAAACAAATGACCACTTCAAGGTACTGTAATGAACTCATTCTTTATTTATATTGGTGTTAAACCTACTATATTACAACTTCTATATGGTTTATAAACTATTTTACTAGCCATAGATTCATCAAAATAAGCAAATAACACACGAAAAACAAAATCTGTCAAAAACAGAACAGTCTGTAGTAATCTGTAGCTAGCGCAAGATCCTGAACCCCAAAAATTCTAAAATAAATTCCTGGACGTGAGGAATTTATATATTAATCATCTGCAAAAATAATTAACTAAATAGCACTTTACAAATAAAAATGGCAGAAATCAAAAATGTCCAAAACAGTAGATCATATAGCATGGTGCAATCAAAAATTATAGATACATTGGAGACGTGTCGTAGCTGTTCATGGATCACAAACACATAGCTCAGTTCCTGAGGACATCTATAATGAGAGAACCCACCATGTACTCCTACATGGCCTCTCACCGCTACCTTTACCAAATCGTGTTCACACACTTAGCTCTCCACAGTAGGACATGTTCACCACATTCCAATTCAGCCCCGATGAATTAGACCTGACTCAACTCTAAGCAGTAGCAGGCATGACAAACAAGCATGAATGAGTAGGCAATTAGGGCTCAAACAACTCCTACTCATGCTAGTGGGTTTCATCTATTTACTGTGGCAATGACAGGTCATGCAGAGGAAAGGGGTTCAACTACCGCAACATGTAACTGAGAATCGTTGTTGTCCTAATGCAGTAAAAGAGAGCAGGAGCGAGAGAGTAGGATTGTATCGGAATGAACAAGGGGGTTTTGCTTGCCTGGCACTTCTGAAGATAGTATAGTTCTTCATCAGTGTCATCGATCTCATCGCCGGAACAACATCTAGTGAAGGGGACAATTACCGGCAACAGAGACGAAATACGATCAATGCAATGCAACAATATGATGCATGAATGGGACATGGCAATATGGTGTGATTTGAGCTAATGCATCTAGCAACAGAAGGGTTTGAGTTGATTTGAACCAAAGGTTCAAATTCAAATTCAAACTATGAACTACTAAAGTTGCATTATCATGTTTTGATCTGAACAACAATGTTAAGTTGATTAAACATGCATAAAACAAGTACATATGGAAAGACTAGATTTTTCTAATAATTGTTCATATATAAATTATTTCGTTTGGATTTACGGTTGAATTTTTGTGAATTTTTGAAGTTTAAATCATTTTCTGGAATTTTACTGGATTATTGTTATTCCAGAAAATGATTAACCGCGTCACTGTGACGTCAGCGAGTCAACTCACCCAGTCCAGGTCAAACCTGAACAGGGGGTCCCACTGGTCAGTGTCACGGTGCTGGTTAGGGTCGCTGACGTGTGGGCCTAGTCAACGGCCATGTCAGCGGGGTCAACTCAAGCATGTGGGTCCCGCTGGGTTTTAAACTAACCTAAACAGAAACAAAACTGGGATTAACTAGGGTGTGGGGCCCATCTGCCAGTGAGCTAGGGGGTTAGTTAGTGGCGTCATTAGCATTTAATTAAGGTGCCACGTCATCCTCGCCGGAGGTTAATCGGCGACGACCTCGGCCGATGGCGGAGGTGCATCGTGTGCTCGCTACGGAGCACCGTTCGATGTGCGGTTTGCTCCTATGGGTTACTGGGAGTGCGCCGTGGATGGTGGAGCAAGTGGGTGAGCTGGGGTGCTCGGAGCTCGTCGGAAACGAGCTCAGGGCGGCGGCCGGAGGTCGGCCGTTGGTGGTTTTGCTGCTGCAGCGAGCTAGTGGGGAAATAGACGCACTAGAGAGGCTCTACAAGGTGCGGTGAGTGCGTTAGGCACCCGCGCGTGACCAAATGGTCACCGGAGTGACGCCGGCGTCGAGCTCGCGTGGCGGCGTGCTACGGTGAGCAAGGGGTGGCGTCTACAGCGAGCAAACGAAGCAGAGAAGAGTGGTGTTCGACGCAGGGGCTCACAGCGGTTGCAACAGGCGTCGAAGCGGGCTCGGGGAAGGCCGGGCAACAACGTACGGACGGCTGCGATCTCGAATGACCGAGGGGGGAAATGGCGGCGTTGGAGATGCAGCAGGGCTTCTGGCACCGCGTGGCTCGGTGGGGAGCACAAAGACATCGTGGCGTAGCTCGGGGACACGTCAGAGAGGCGATAGGAGGACGGTGGTCGTGGCTACGGCGAGCGGCGGTGATGACTGCGCTCGGGCGGTGCAGGGAAAGAACCAGAGGAGGGGATGGGAACGAGGCAGTGAGCGAGGGGGTTCCAGGGGGTGCTTGGCGACGAGGAGGAACTCATCCACGCGTCCAGCTGCTTGGCGACAAGCAGGTGACGGCGTGGCGAGCTCAGGCACGCCGTCGCTCACCTCTCTACCTGCCTGGCGAGAGGAAGCAGCTGACTGGCCATGGGCCAGCAGAGCGCTGGGCTGGCCAGTGGGCTGCCAGGTGGGCTGCGCCAAGTAACTTCTCTCTCTCTCTCTTCTAATTTAGTTTTAGTTTTCTATTTTTCTACAATTGTTTTGACTTAATTAAAATGCTAAGGCATTTTCAAAAACCCTAAAAATAATTGTGGGCTCTTTTTGGAATATTTCCAACAGCCCTCACTTAAGTTTAGAATTATTTGGACATTTAAAATATTATATAGTATTTAAATGCCCAAATGCAAATAAAGTATGATTTAATTCAGTGACCTTAGGTGTCCTACAAAAATGTGAACCATTCTTGTCAGAGGTTATAGACCAAGGCAGAGATGATGAACATTTTTGAAGGGCATTTCAGATTCATTGAAAATATTTTTATTTGATCCTAGTTGCATTTGATTTGGTGCTAGGGTTTGAACAATCCCCATTTCAAGTTTAAAAGAAATTTAGACATGATGCAACAACCAAGCTAGTCTAAGTGCATAGCAAGGCTAGGGATGTTACATATTATCTTCTCCCTTTTATTTTAATATTGGAAATATTTCGAAGAGAAAAATATTAAAACCAAAATGATCCCCTCTTCAAATTTGAGAAAAAAATCAAATATGAAAATAAATGAAATCCCCAACTCTCTCCGTGGGTCCTTGAGTTGCTTAAGATTTCCAGGATCACAAACAAAAAGAAAATAAAAATATGATATGCATATGATGACCTATGTATAACATCCAAATTGAAAATTTGGGATGTTACAAACCTACCCCCTTAAGATGAATCTCGCCCTCGAGATTCGGGTTGGCTATAAAATAGGTGTGGGCGGTCTTTCCATTGATCTTCCTCTCGTTCCCACATGGCTTCATCCTCGGTATGGTGGCTCCACTGAACTTTGCAAAACTTGATAACCTTGTTGTGCGTAACTCGGCTGGCAAACTCGAGAATCTTGACGGGTTTCTCCTCGTAGGTCAAATCACTATCCAACTGAATTGCTTCCAGGGGCACTGTATCTCTCAGAGGAATATCGGCCATCTTAGCATGGCACTTCTTCAACTGGGAAACATGAAATACATCATGAACTCTTGACAGTCCTTCGGGTAACTCCAACTTGTAGGCCACTTCTCCCATTCGCTCCAAAACTCGGTATAGTCCTACAAATCTCGGGGCTAACTTCCTCTTAGCTCCAAATCATTTAACTCCTCGCAGAGGTGACACACGAAGATACACTCTGTCGCCGATTTCATAGACTACCTCCTTGCGCTTTGTACTGGCATAACTCTTCTGCCTGGACTGAGCTACCTTTAGTCTGTCACGAATCAACTTAACCTTCTCTTCAAACTCTTTGATCAAATCTGGTCCAAACAACTGACGGTCACCAACTTCATCCCACATTAACGGTGTCCTGCACCTCCTTCCATACAAAGTTTCAAAAGGTGCCATCTTCAAACTAGCCTGATAATTGTTATTGTATGTGAACTCTTCGTAAGGCAGATTATCATCCCAACTAGATCCATAATCTAGCACACAAGCTCTCAACATGTCCTCTAGAATCTGATTGACTCTCTCGGTCTGTCCATTTGTCTGCGGATGAAAGGTTGTATTGAACTCTAGGCTGGTACCAAAGTCTGGTGTAGCCGATTCCAAAACTTCGAGGTGAATTGTGTTCCTCTATATGATATGATGGTCCTCGGAACTCCATGCAGACATACGATCCTGGTCATATATATCTTGGCCAACTCCGCACTCGTGTAGGTGGTTTTCACTGGGATAAAGTGAGCCACTTTGGTCAAACGATCCACTACTACCCAGATAGAATCATATCCCAATCGGGTCCTGGGTATCCAGTAATGAAATCCATGCCAAGCTTGTCCCACTTCCATTCGGGTATCGGCATAGGCTGCAGTAATCCTGCTGGCTTCTGATGTTCTGCCTTCACTCTCTAACATACATCACATACTGCTACATACTCTGCAATATCCTTCTTCATACCAGTCCACCAGAAACGCTCCTTCAAATCCAAATACATCTTGGTTTTTCCTGGGTGTATCGAGTATGGCGAGTCATGAGCTTCTTGAAGTATTAACTTCATGATCTCCGCATTATTGGGTACACATACACGATCCTCAAACCATAAAGTTCCGTACTCATCCTCACGAAAACCTTTGGCTTTTCCTTTGCTCATTTTCTCCTTTATCTCGGCAATCTCCTTATCATCCTTCTAAGCTTCTCGAATATTTCCCAATAATGTTGACTGAAACTCCATTGCTGCAATGAAAGTTCTAGGAACTATATCCAAACGAAGCTCCCTGAGATCTTCGACCAACTTCTTTGGTAATCCTCCGCTTATGAGGGTATTGACATAACTCTTCCGGCTTAAAGCGTCTGCTACGACATTGGCCTTTCCTGGATGATAATGTAACTTTGTATCATAATCCTTTATAAGTTCCAACCATCTCCTTTGCCTGAGGTTCAGCTCCTTTTGCGTGAAAATGTACTTCAAACTCTTGTGATCCGTGTACACATCACAACGGGTTCCAATAAGAAAATGTCTCCAGGTCTTAAGCGCATGCACTACGGCTGCTAACTCCAAATCATGCGTGGCATAATTCAATTTGTGCGGTCAAAGCTGACGTGAGGTATATGAAACAACTCTTCTGTCCTGCATAAGTACTCCTCCAAGTCCTAAGAGAGAAGCATCGCAATACACTTGGAAATCCTTGCGTATATCCGGAAGAATTAGCACTGGGGCTGTAACGAAACGTTTCTTCAACTCCTGAAAACTGGCTTCACACTCCTTGGTCCATTTGAACTTGGTGTCTTTCTTCAACAACTCTGTCATAGGTTTCGCAATCTTGGAAAAAAAATTCTCAATGAATCTCCGATAATATCCCACAAGTCCAAGAAAATTGTGGATCTCTCCTACTGAGGTGGGTGACAACCAATCGGTGACTGACTAAACGTTGGTAGGGTCTACTACTATACCCTCTCCTGATATGACATGTCCAAGGAATCCAACTTCCTTCAACCAAAACTCACATTTATTAAATTTGGCATACAACTGATGTTCCCTGAGCTTCTCAAGAACTAAACGCAAATGTTCCTTGTGCTCCTCTTCATTCTTCGAGTATACCAAAATATCATCAATGAACACCACAACAAACTTATACAAGAATTCCATGAACACCTTATTCATCATACTCATGAAATAGGCGGGGCATTAGTCAATCCGAATGACATAACCGTATACCCATATAGGCTGTACCTCGTGGTGAAGGCCGTCTTAGGTATATCCTGTTCTCGGATCTTCAGCTGGTGGTATCCTAATCGCAGAACAATCTTGGAAAATACTTTAGCTCCTTGTAGCTGGTCAAACAAATTGTCGATCATCGGTAGTGGGTACTTGTTCTTGATCGTCACTTCATTCAATGCACGATAATCAACAACCATTCTCAAAGATCCATCCTTCTTCTCAACTAAGAGCACTGGGGCTCCCCATGGTGATGAACTTCATCAAATGTAACCTTTCTCCAATAACTCCTTAGTCTGCTTCTTAATCTCCTCTAGATCATTTGCGGGCATCCGGTATGGTCTCTTTGATATCGGTCCAGTGTTTGGCAACAACTCTATCAAAAATTCTATATCCCGATTTTGGCGGCATGCCTGGTAGTTCCTATGGAAATACATCCGGGTAATCCTTCACTACAGGCACTTCCTCCTGAACAACTCCTGAGAGGGAATTTACTTGGGTCCTTCTTGGCGCATGCCTGGATACATACTTGATCCTTTTTTCCTCAGGGGTGGTGAGCAGAATTGACTTACTAGCACAGTCAATGTTTCCTCCATACTTCGATAGCCAATCCATGCCTAGTATTATATCCAATCCTTGTGACTCCAAAATTACTAGGTCGGAGGGGAAAACATGGCTACCAATGGTTAAGGGTAACCGATCACACCATAGGCTGGCCATGTACTCTATTCTTGGCGAGCTCACTAACATGGGTGACGTAAGGGCTAGGGTTGGCAATTTAAACCTTTCCACGAATCCCCTTGATATGTATGAATGTGATGCACCAGTATCAAAAAGAACAACTGTGGTAAATGACTTAATCAAAAACTTACCGATCACTGCGTCAGGCTGATCTTCAACCTCCTCCACGTTGATGTGGTTCACCCGACCTTTGATGAAGGGATTGGGCTTCTTCCCTGAACTTCCATTGCCATTTCCATTATTGGCTTCAGGACATACAGTGGCGTAGTGTCCAGTCTTCCCGCACTTGAAACAAGTAATGTGACTTAAATCCTTCTTGGCGGGTGTAGAGGGGTTGGAACGGTTCTGGCTGCTACTTCCTCCATTTCCATTCCCATTCTTGGGGCCACTATGGTTATGTGAACTTCCTCCATTGTGGGTGTGGCCTCCGTGGTTATGGTGAGTATGTCCTCCCGAGTTCGGGGTAAAACGAGGTCTTTGCTGAGCTCCTGAATTGTACTTCCCTTGTCCATACTTCCTTTTGCGGCTCTCTATCTGCTGCTGCTTCCCTTCAATCATAAGAGCCCTGTCTACCAATTCCTGGTAGTTTGCAAATGTTGCTACCATCAACTGCATACTCAGCTCATCATTTAGCCCTTCCATAAACTTCTCCTGCTTCGCGGCATCTGTGGCCACATCATCCGGGGCATAGCGAGCTAACTTACTGAACTCATCCATGTACTGCCCCACAGTATGATTTCCTTGGTGTAAGTTGCAACACTCATGCTTTTTCATGTTCATAGCTCCAGTTGAGACATGGGCTGGGCGGAATTCTTGCTCAAATTGTTCCCAAGTGACATTGGCTATGGGGAACGTGGTTGTGTACTTCTCCCACCATGAGGCTGCGGGTCCATCCAGTTGGTGTGCGGCAAAGCGCACCTTCTCAGCATCGGTGCAACCTGCGGTGGTCAACTCCCTTCCAATCTTATGTAGCCAATCATCAGCAACAATTGGCTCGGTGCTACTGGAAAACACCGGCAGATTCAACCTCGGAAAATGGGCTAAGTTGTCAACTGGAGGTGGTTGAGGTGGGTTGTTGTTGTTGTTGCCTTGGTTCTGGACTAGCAACTGCATCAAGGCATTCTGCTGTTGGATCAACTGAGTGAGCTCTGGTGGGAAGACAAATCCGAGGTCACGTCTCGGAGGCATCTGATGGGTTTAGAGGGAAGAGATTTAGAATAGAGTGAGGTCTAAAGAGAATACACTACCCATATGCACATGAGACAAACACAATCGTATCACACCACTCAATACAAACAAGGGCATACAATCGATCTAACTACCGTTAAAAAATACTCGGACTACTACTATATACATGAGGGAATACTACTGATAATATGGTTGTCATCTAAAAATTTTGATCGGTGGAAGACTCCATGATATCTGCTCCAGCTTCGTCTTCGTAATCATCATCACTACTGTTGGGGTCGCAGTCAGTGTCGTCGATGATGATGTAGTCCTTGGGATGGTCGTCATCTCCTCCTGGCGTGGGGTCTCCCATGAATACTCATAGCTTCCTTGTTAGGTCGTCAATCTTTTCTACTAGTATTGCGATTTCCTCCTCGTATCCGTCGCGTGTAGACTTGAGTTCCTCTTCGAGCTCCATGTTCCTAGTCATCACCTTCTTCAGATCTATCATGCTTGTGGACATTTGGTTCTCCTAGCGACGAATGTGCTGGTTTAACTCCTGGATGAAGGCTGTTATGGACCTGTCCCTCCTAGTGCTAATCATCTCCCATTGCTCATCTCGACACCCACATATCTGGTAGATGGTGTCCTTAAGATCCTTGTGATAAACTTCGCCGATGCGTCCCATGGCGATGTGGGCTGCCATGCTCTTTCCTAGACTCCAGGTTGGTGCATCAAAGGAAAACTCTATGGGCTCAGTAACTTGCGTGAATGTCCTTGCTGGAACATGAACTCGAATCATCCAACGCTCCTCTTCTGGTAAAGTGGCGGTGTAGGTCCCGGTGAAGCTTGGTATTCGGATGTTCAGGTACCTAGTGACTTCCTTCAAGTGTCGTCCAAAAGGTGTGTCTTCATCCGGTTGGGCAAACTTGTTCCTTGGGTCCGCCATCTATAGAGTGGAAAATGGAGAGGAACCAGAAATGAGTAGAGAAGAGTGACATATGGCTTATCTTAGTGGTCGTGTCCTACAATCAGCGTGTGCTCTAATACCATCTTGTAGCGATCCGACCTGAAACGGTCAAATCTCTGTGCATAAGTGTCATCCCTGGATCGGTAATGCTAACACACATAGTACTTGAAGGATTTATAACAGAGTGCAATCACACACTTATTACATCGAATGTCTCAAAAGAGAACTTATTAAAATAATATGGCTTAAGGCCATCTAAATACCTTCGATGCTTCCGCATAAGGTAAATGAGTCCATCAACTCCAACGGCATAGCTGAGTGCACGACAACGACCTAGCGCACCTTACTCCTCATCTGAAAAGTCTGCAACACAATACGTTGCAGCCCGAAAACGGGTCAACACATGGAATATGCTGGCAAAATAACAGTGTAGAGCAATGAACATGAAATAGCTATGACTACATGCATATATGGTTGGTGGAGGCTCTACGTTTTCATGTTTTTTTGCGAAAAGCCATTTTTTCCTACAACAAAGGAATATTTTTTTAACTATCATGGTAGTTGATAAACATTGAGAAGGTTCCTCCAACTCAATTCCAATTAAATAGTATTAAAAACCCAACAAATTAATTTAGAGTGATGAGATCAAATCAATAATTCAAGAACCAGATACTCAAGATGTCCATAACCGGGGACACGGCTAACCATGATTAGTTTGTGCACTCTACAGTGGTTTGCGCACTTTTCCCCACAAGACTCGATCTCCTCCATTGGATTTCTCGCACTACATGGTGTTTGAGAATAGATGACCGAGACACAGCCTTTCAGAAGCATTAACTCTTTACTCTGGGTAGACAGTACCACCTATATCCCCTACATCTGCTAGCCTACCACAGAAAGAGGTCACGCAACATACTCAACTATGCTAGAGCCCATAATGGCTTGTGGCTGCACACTGAAGTTTCTAGCATGAATAATCTTATGACCCCTTTGAGCCTAGGTGGCTAACCATAGGATGATCACACGGGTACTCCGGGATATCCTAGGACAACACTAGATTCTCCAGGTGCCCGCAACCAATCCACCTAGATGTGTATTAAAGTAGCCACATTAAGTTTAACCATTAATAATACTCTCACATCTGTCATGGATCTCTCAAACCAAACCACGTCTACTAGCATAGCATAGTAGTATAAGCATAACATAAAAGTAACTCCCAGGGTTTGATATAAAGGACAATAGGTTCTACCTCATTATCTACTTCCCAATACACACATGTTATCAATTCTACTCATGCAATGTTTGAGGGTTGAAACTAATGCATACAAACTGGGTAATGATAGGGTATGATCAAAGTGTTACTTGCCTTGTTGATGATCTGCAAACCCTAGAGACTCATAGTAGCACGCTTCACACTCCAAGAATTCTATCACAAACAAACAATAGCATACATAAGCACTCAAGCATATATGCAAGGGTAAAACTTAGATGAGAAAGTCAAAACTAAAAGTTCAACTAAAATTCTTCGATTTGCAAAAAGAATCGCCCAAATCAGAGCTACGAAACTCAAACTACGATCAAAGGAAGTTCAAATTCAAATCTGCTTTCAACCAAATTTTAAGTTGTCAAAATCATGTTCAAGTTGATTAATTGGAAAGAGGGGTTTGAGATGAAGATTTTGGCATTGGTTTCACTAGATTTGGACGAACGGTTGAAAAACTACGAGGGTTTGAAGATTAGGGGCTAATATGCGATAAAAATAATCGCGGATAGGTCCCTGGCAAAAAACAACAGAAAAAGAAAAATCTATCGGATGAATGTCCGCTAACAGAGACAAACAAATGAATTCGTTCGCTATAAGAACTAAACGAACGTACGTTCGCAGAATAGATCTAAACCGAAGAAAAACCGAGAAAACCGACCTATAAAAAACCTAGCTAGATCTAGGGTTTCCTGAAATAAACCAAAGAAAACCAGACAAAAAGAACCGGCGGCTGCCGATCTGAACGGCGGTGGGGCGGCGGAATCCGGCGCGGGCGGCGGCGACGTTGGTGCGGGACAGCGGCTCCGG
>NC_041384.1:427686673-427716405 GCF_002162155.2 Triticum dicoccoides | reverse complement strand
GAGCCGGACTCGGTGTTCGTGCGGCAGCGGGGCTCCGTGAGAGGAAGGCGGTGGCGCTGAGGCGGGCCGGCCTGCTCGGCTGGGCCATTGGCCCAGTCGGGCGAAACCCTTTTTTTTAAATAAATTCCACAGAAGAAACATCCTAAATAAATATAAAAAATTCTTAAAAATGTCAAAAACAATTTTCGCCATCTAAATAAAATATTTAGAACAAAGTGAACATTTTTCTGGCCTAAGAATGTAATTCTGAAAAATGCATATTTTTTCTAATTCAAATAAAATCTCAAATAAAATCCAAATAAAATATTTATTTGATTTTAAAATCTTTCCTCCGAAATTTCTCTCTTTTTGAAGAAGTCATATTATCTTCTCTCTTTTATTTTAATATCGGAAATATTTTGGAGAGAAAAATATTAAAACCGAAATGATCCTCTCTTCAAATTTGAGAGAAATTCAAATATGAAAATAAATGAAAATCCCCAACTCTCTTCGTAGGTCCTTGAGTTGCTTAAGATTTCTAGGATCACAAACAAAAAGCAAATAAAATATGATATGCATATGATGACCTATGTATAACATCCAAATTGAATATTTGGGATGTTACATGCTAAGCCCGTAGCAGCCACGTAAAACTTGCAACAACAGAGTAGAGGACGTCTAACTTGTTTTTGCAGGGCATGTTGTGATGTGATATGGTCAAGACGTGACTATATAAATTGTTGTATGAGATGATCATGTTTTGTAACACAGTTATCAGCAACTGGCAGGAGCCATATGGTTGTCGCTTTATTGTATGAAATGCAATCACCATGTAATTGCTTTACTTTATCACTAAGCGGCAGCAATAGTCGTAGAAGCAATAGTTGGCGAGACGACAACGATGCTACGATGGAGATCAAGGTGTCAAGCCGGTGACGATGGTGATCATGACGGTGCTTTGGAGATGGAGATCAAAGGCACAAGATGATGATGGCCATATCATATCACTTATATTGATTGCATGTGATGTTTATCCTTTATGCATCTTATTTTGCTTAGTACGTCGGTAGCATTATAAGATGATCCCTCACTAAATTTCATGGTATAAGTGTTCTCCCTGAGTATGCACCTTTGCTATAGTTCGTCGTGCTGAGACACCACGTGATGATCGGGTGTGATAAGCTCTACGTTCACATACAACGGGTGCAAGCCAGTTTTGCACAAGCAGAATAGTCGGGTTAAACTTGACGAGTCTAGCATATGCAGATATGGCCTCAGAACACTGAGACCGAAAGGTCGAGCGTGAATCATATAGTAGATATGATCAACATAGTGATGTTCACCATTGAAAACTACTCCATCTCACGTGATGATCGAACATGGTTTAGTTGATATGGATCACGTGATCACTTAGATGATTAGAGGGATGTCTATATAAGTGGGAGTTCTTAAGTAATATGGTTAATTGAACTTTAATTTATCATGAACTTAGTACCTGATAGTATTTTGCATGTCTATGTTGTTGTAGATAACTGGCCCATGTTGTTGTTCCGTTGAATTTTAATGCATTCGTAGAGAAATGTAAGTTGAAAGATGATGGTAGCAACTACACGGACTGGGTCCGTAACTTGAGGATTATCCTCATTGCTGCACAGAAGAATTACGTCCTGGAAGCACCGCTAGGTGTCAAACCCGCTGCAGGAGCAACTCCAAATGTTATGAACACCTGGCAGAGCAAAGCTGATGACTACTCGATAGTTCAGTGTGCCATGCTTTATGGCTTAGAACCGGGACTTCAACAATGTTTTGAACGTCATGGAGCATACAGATGTTCCAGGAGTTGAAGTTAATATTTTAAGCAAATGCCCGAATTGAGAGATATGAAGTCTCCAATAAGTTCTATAGCTACAAAATGGAGGAGAATAGTTCTGTCAGTGAACACATACTCAGAATATCTGGGCACCACAATCACTTGGCTCAACTGGGAGTTAATCTTCTGGTTGATAGTGTCATTAACAGAGTTCTTCAATCACTGCCACCAAGCTACAAAAGCTTCGTGATGAACTATAATATGCAAGGGATGGATAAGACAATTACCGAGCTCTTTGCGATGCTAAGGGCTGGGGAGGTTGAAATCAAGAAGGAGCATCAAGTGTTGAAGATCAACAGACCACCAGTTTCAAGAAGAAGGGCAAAGGGAAGAAGGGGAACTTCAAGAAGAACAACAAACAAGTTGTTGCTCAAGTGAAGAATCCCAAGTCTAGACCTAAGCCTGAGACTGAGTGCTTCTACTGCAAAGGAACTGGTCACTGTAAGCGGAACTGCCCCAAGTATTTGGCGGATAAGAAGGATGGCAAAGTGAATGGTATATTTGATATACATGTTATTGATGTGTACCTTACTAATGCTCGTAGTAGTGCCTATGTATTTGATACTGGTTCTGTTGCTAATATTTGCAACTCGAAACATGGGGTATGGATTAAGCGAAGATTGGCTAAGGACGAGGTGACGATGCGCGTGGGAAATGGTTCCAAAGTCGATGCGATCGCCGTCGGCACGCTACCTCTACATCTACCTTCGGGATTAGTTTTAGACTTGAATAATTGTTATTTGGTGCCAGCATTAAGCATCGACATTATATCTGGATCTTGTTTGATGTGAGATGGTTATTCATTTAAATCAGAGAACAATGGTTGTTCTGTTTATATGAGTAATATCTTTTATGGCCATGCACCCTTGATGAGTGGTCTATTTTTACTAAATCTTGATAGTAGTGATACACATATTCATAGTATTGAAGCCAAAAGATATAAGTTTAATAATGATAGTGCAACTTATTTGTGGCACTGTTGTTTAGGTCATATTGGTGTAAAGCGCATGAAGAAACTCCATGCTGACGGGCTTTTGGAATCACTTGATTATGAATCACTTGATGCTTGCCAACCATGCCTCATGGGCAAGATGACTAAAACTCTATTCTCCTGAACAATGGAACAAGCAACATACTTATTGGAAATAATACATACTGATGTATGAGGTACAATGTGTGTTGATGCTCGTGGCGGGTATCGTTATTTTCTGACCTTCACAGATGATTTGAGCAGATATGGGTATATCTACTTGATGAAACATAAGTCTGAAACATTTGAAAAGTTCAAAGAATTTCAGAGTGAAGTGGAAAATCATCGTAACCAAAAAATTAAGTTTCTATGATCTGATCATGGAGGTGAATATTTGAGTTATGAGTTTGGTCTTCATTTGAAACAATGCGGAATAGTTTTGCAACTCACACCACCTGGAACACCACAGCGTAATGGTGTGTCCGAACGTCGTAACCGCACTTTATTAGTTATGGTGCGATCTATGATGTCTCTTACTGATTTACCGCTATCGTTTTGGGGTTATGCTTTAGAGACGGCTGCATTCACGTTAAATAGGGCACCATCAAAATCCGTTGAGACAACACCATATGAACTGTGGTTTCGCAAGAAACCCAAGTTGTCATTTCTTAAAGTTTGGGGCTGTGATGCTTTTCTGAAAAAGCTTCAACCTGATAAGCTCAAACCCAAATCGTAGAAATGTGTCTTCATAGGATACCCAAAGGAGAATGTTGGGTACACCCTCTATCACAGATCCGAAGGCAAGATATTCGTTGCTAAGAATGGATCCTTTCTAGAGAAGGAGTTTCTCTCGAAAGAAATGAGTGGGGGGAAAGTAGAACTTGATGAGGTAATTGTACCTGCACCCCTATTGGAAAGTAGTTCATCACAGAAATCAGTTCTAGTGATTCCTACACCAATTAGTGAGGAAGCTAATGATGACGATCATGAAACTTCTGATCAAGTTACTACCGAACCTCGTAGGTCAACCAGAGTAAGATCCGCACAAGAGTGGCACGGTAATCCTGTTCTAGAGGTCATGCTACTTGACCATAACGAACCTACGAACTATGAGGAAGCGATGATGAGCCCAGATTCCGCAAAATGGCTTGAGGCCATGAAATCTGAGATGGGATCCATGTATGAGAACAAAGTGTGGACTTTGGTTGACTTGCCCGATGATTGGCAAGCCATAGAGAATAAATGGATCTTCAAGAAGAAGACTAACGTTGATGGTAATGTTGCTGTTTACAAAGCTCGACTTGTTGCAAAAGGTTTTTGACAAGTTCAAGGAGTTGACTACGATGAGACCTTCTCACCCATAGTGATGCTTAATTCCATCCGAATCATGCTAGCAATTACCGCATTTTATGATTATGAAATTTGGCAAATGGATGTCAAAACTGCATTCCTTAATGGATATCTTAAAGAACAGTTGTATATGATTTAACCAGAAGGTTTTGTTGATCCAAATGGTGCTAACAAAGTGTGCAAGCTCAGCGATCCATTTATGGACTGGTGCAAGCCTCTCGGAGTTGGAATATACGCTTTGATAGTGTGATCAAAGCATATGGTCTTATACAGACTTTTGGAGAAGCCTGTATTTACAAGAAAGTGAGTGGGAGCTCTGTAGCATTTCTAATATTATATGTGGATGACATATTTTTGATTGGAAATGATACTAAATTTTTGAATAGCATAAAACGACTCTTGAATAAGAATTTTTCAATGAAAGACCTCGGTGAAGCTGCTTATATATTGGGCATCAAGATCTATAGAGATAGATCAAGATGCTTAATTGGACTTTCACAATGCACATACATTGATAAAGTTTTGAAGAAGTTCAAAATGGATCAAGCAAAGAAAGGGTTCTTGCCTGTGTTACAAGGTGTGAAGTTGAGTCAGACTCAATGCCCGACCACTTCAGAAGATAGAGAGAAAATGAAAGTCATTCCCTATGCTTCAGCCATAGGTTCTATCATGTATGCAATGTTGTGTACCAGACCTGATGTGTTCCTTGCTATTAGTTTAGCAGGAAGATACCAAAGTAATCTAGGAGTGGATCACTGGACAGCGGTCAAGAACATCCTGAAATACCTGAAAAGGACTAAGGATATGTTTCTCGTTTATGGAGGTGACAAAGAGCTCGTCATAAACGGCTACGTCGATGCAAGCTTTGACACTGATCCGGATCACTCTAAATCACAAACCGGATACGTATTTTTATTCAATGGTGGAGCTGTCAGTTGGTGCAGTTCTAAGCAAAGCGTCATGGCGGGATCCACGTGTGAAGCGGAATACATAGCTGCTTCGGAAGCAGCAAATGGAGTCTGGATGAAGGAGTTCATATCCGATCTAGGTGTCATACCTAGTGCATCAGGTCCACTGAAAATCTTTTGTGACAATATTGGTGCAATTGCCTTGGCAAAGGAATCCAGATTTCACAAGAGAACCAAGCACATCAAGAGACGCTTCAATTCCATCTGCGATCAAGTCAAGGAGGGAGACATAGAGATTTGCAAGATACATACGGATCTGAATGTTGCAGACCCATTGACTAAGCCTCTCTCACGAGCAAAACATGATCAGCACCAAGACTCCATGGGTGTTAGAATCATTACAATGTAATCTAGATTATTATTCATGCTAGAATTGTATTAACCAGAAACTTAGTACATGTGTGAATACATAGACAAACAGAGTGTCACTACTATGCCTCTACATTGACTAGCTCGTCAATCAAAGATGGTTAAGTTTCCTAACCATAGACATGAGTTGTCATTTGATAAACGGGATCACAACATTAGGGAATGATGTGATTGACTTGACCCATCCGTTAGCTTAGCTCTATGATCGTTTAGTTTATTGCTATTGCTTTCTCCATAACTTATACATGTTCCTATGACTATGGGATTATGCAACTCCCGAATACCGGAGGAACACTTAGTGTGCTATAAAACGTCACAACGTAACTGGGTGATTATAAAGATGCTCTACAGGTGTCTCCGGTGGTGTTTGTTGAGTTGGCATAGATCAAGATTAGGATTTGTCACTCCGATTGTCGGAGAGGTATCTCTGGGCCCTCTCGGTAATGCACATCACTATAAGCCTTGCAAGCAATGTGACTAATGAGTTAGTTGCCAGATGTTGCATTACGGAACAAGTAAAGAGACTTGCCGGTAACAAGATTGAACTAGGTATGATGATACCGACGATCGCATCTCGGGCAAGTAACATACCAATGACAAAAGGAACAACGTATGTTGTTATGCGGTTTAACCGATAAAGATCTTCGTACAATATGTAGGAACCAATATGAGCATCCAGGTTCCGCTATTGGTTATTTATCGGAGATGAGTCTCGGTCATGTCTACATAGTTCCCGAACCCGTAGGGTCCGCACGCTTAACGTTTGATGACGATCGGTATTATGAGTTTATGTGTTTTGATGAACCGAAGGTAGTTCGGAGTCCCGGATGTGATCACGGACATGACGAGGAGTCTCGAAATGGTCGAGACATGAAGATTGATATATTGGAAGGTTATGTTTGGACACCAGAAGGGTTTCGGGTTAGTTCGGGCATATACCGGAGTACTGGGGGGTTACCGGAACCCCCTGGGGGCTTAATGGGCCTACATGGGCTTTAGTGGAAGAGAGAGGAGGCGGCCAAGAGGTGGGGGCACGCCTCCCAAGCCCAATCTGAATTGGGAAGGGGGACAACCTCCCTTCTTCTCCTCTTCCCCTTCCTTCCGCCTCCTAGTTGGACTAGGAAATGGGGGAAACCTACTACTAGTAGGAGTAGGAATCCCCCCTTTGGGGGCGCACCATGAGGCCGGCCGGCCCCCTCCTCCCCTCCTTTATATACGGGGGAGGGGGCACCCCATACACACACAAGTTGATCTGTTAACCGTGTGCGGTGCCCCCTCCACAGATTTCCACCTCGGTCATATCGTTGTAGTGCTTAGGCAAAGCCTTGCGTCGGTAACTTCATCATCACCATCAACACACCGTCGTGCTGACGAAACTCTCCCTCGGCCTCATCTGGATCTAGAGTTCGAGGGACGTCACCAAGCTGAATGTGTGCAGATCACGGAGGTGTCGTGTGTTCGGTACTTGATTGGTTGGATCGCGAAGACGTTCAACTACATCGACCGCGTTACTTAACGCTTCCCCTTTAAGTCTACGAGGGTACGTAGACACACTCTCCCCTCTTGTTGCTATGCATCCCTAGATAGATCTTGCGTGATCGTAGGAATGTTTTGAAATACTGCATTCCCCGACAATATAAGCCATGAAAAAGTTAAAATAGAACAGCTACAATGCAAAAACAAAATATGAATGGGTTTGCAACAATACTTAAAGTAGTGATTTGCATTATTATACTAACAGATCTTACCGAGTTTTCTATTAATTTTTGTGTGGATGAAGTGATCAAAGATCGAGGAGGTCCCGATATGAGGAGGAGGAGAGGCAAGGGTTCAAGCTTGGGGATGCCCAAGGCACCTGAAATAAGTATTCAAGGATACTCAAGCGTCTAAGCTTGGGATGCCCCAGAAGGCATCCCATCTTTCTTCAACAGGTATCGGTATGTTTTCGTTTTCGTTTCGTTCATGTGATATGGGTGAATCTTGGAGCGTCTTTTGTGTTTAGTTTTCATTTTTCTTTTATGCACCATGCTGGTATGAGATAGACCATGGTTGATTATAGAATTCTCATTGTACTTCACTTATATCTTTTTAGTATGGCTTTATAGAATGCTTCACGTGCTTCACTTATATCATTTGAAGTTCGGATTACCCGTTTCCCTTCACATGGAAACCATTAATTGTAGAATGCTCTTTTGCTTCAATTATATTTGTTAGAGCACGATATTTTGTAGAAAGAATTGAACTCTCTTGCTTCACTTATATCTATTTAGAGAGTCAATAGGAATTGGTCATTTGCATGGTTAGTCATAAAATGCTACATAAAACTTGTGAATCACTGAATATGATATGTTTGATTCCTTGCAATAGTTTTATGATGTGGGAGGTACTAGTGGATGATCGTGTCTAGTAAGATATTGGTGTTAAGGTTTGTGATTCCCGAAGCATGTACGTATAGTCTCCCATTATGCAATGAAATTGGAGCATGATTTATTATTGATTGTCTTCCTTTGCGTAGAGGTCAGGGGCGCGCGATGCTTAACTCCTACCAACCTCCCCCCTAGGGGCATGCATAGTAGTACTTTGCTTAGAGAGCTAATAAACTTTTGCAATAAGTATATGAGTTCTTTATGACTAATGTGGGTCCATGGATTATACGCACTCTTACCTTTTCACAATTTGCTAGCCTCTACGGTGTCGTGCATTGCCCTTTCTCACCTCGAGAGTCGGTGCAAACTTCGTTGGTGCATCCAAACCCTGTGATATGATATGCTCTATTACACATAAGCCTTATTATATCTTCCTCAAAACAGCCACCATACCAACCTATTATGGCCTTTCCATAGCCATTCCGAGATATATTGCCATGCAACTTCCACCTCTTCCATTTTGATGACTTGAGCATTGATTGTCATATTTCTTTGCATGATCGTAAGATAGCTAGCATGATATTTTCATGGTTTGTCCATTTTTTGATATCTCTGCTACGTTAGATCATTGCACATCCTGGTACACTGCCAGAGGCATTCATATAAAGTCATACTTTGTTCTAGGTATCGAGTTGTAATTTTTATTTCTTTTGAGTTGTGAGTAAATAGAAGTGTGGTGATCATCATTATTCATTATGAGAGCATGTCCCAGTGAGGAAAGGATGACGGAGACTATGATTCCCCCACAAGTCGGGATGAGGCTCTGGATAAATATAAAAAAAGAAAAGAAAAAAAATGAAAAATGTGAGGCAAAAAAGAGCATAAGAAAAAAAGAAAAAGAAAAGGAGAGAAAAGAGAGAAGGGCATGCAAATACCACACTTATGCTTCGAAGTAGCTCCATGTTATTCATATAGAGAGTCTCCTATGTTGTCACTTCCATATACTAGTGGGAATTTTTCAGTATAGGATTAGATGCACACCCACTTAGTTTTCTTGGTGAGCTTTCATACACTTATAGCTCTTAGTGCATTCGTTGCATGGCAATCCCTACTCCTCGCATTGATATCAATTGATGGGCATCTCCATAGCCCGTTGGTCAGCCACATCGATATGAGACTTTCTCACTTTTTTGCCTTCTCCATATTTAGTTATTTACCCCTATCATCATACTCTATTCCACCCGTAGTGCTATATCCATGGGTCGCACTCATGTATTGCGTGAGGGTTGAAAAATCTAAAGCGCGTTAAAAAAGTATGAACCAATTGCTTGGCTGACACCGGGGTTGTGCATGATAAACACTTTGTGTTAAGAAGATGGAGCATGACAAGACTATATGATTTTGTAGGGATATCTTTCTTTAGCGTTGATATTATGAAAGATACGTTTGTTTGTTGGGCTGCCTGAGTATTGATGTCTTTATGTCAAATTATAGACTATTGCTTTGAATCATACGTGTCTTAATATTCATGCCATGATTAGATATATGATCAAGATTATGCTAGGTAGCATTCCAAATCAAAAGTTATCTTTTTATCATTTACCTACTCGAGGATGAGTAGGAATTAAGATTGGGGATGTTGATACGTCTCCGTCGTTTCTATAATTTTTGATTGTTTCATGCCAATATTATACAACTTTCACATACTTTTGCCAACATTTTATATGATTTATTGGACTAACCTATTGATCCAGTGCCTAGTGCCAGTTCCTGTTTTTGCATGTTTTTTTGCTTCACAGAATATCCATATCAAACAAAGTCCAAACGCGATAAAAAATTGTGGAGAATTATTTTGGAATATTTGTGAATTTTGGGAGGTGGAATCAACACAAACTGGGGCCCACAACCACCACAAGACACCTGGACGCGCCAGGCAGCCTAGGAGCGTGGTGGTGGGTTGTGCCCTCCTCGTACGTCGGTTGGAGCTCTACTTGGGGCAAAAGGAAGCTTATATCCGGGAAAAAACTGTGTAAAAATCTCTGTGCAATCAAAGTTACAGATCTCTGGGAATTTAAGAAACGATTTTCGGCCAGAAAACAGGGACGTGAAACAGAAGAGAACAGAGAGGGAGATCCAATCTCGGAGGGGCTCCCTCCCCTCCGCCGCCATGGAGGCAATGGACCAGAGGGGGAACTCTCCTCCCATCTAGGGGGGAGGCCAACGAAGAAGAAGAAGAAGAAGGAGGGGGCTCTCTCCCCCTCTCTCCCGGTGACACCGGAGTGCCGCTGGGGCAAGGATCGTGATGACGATCTACATCAACAATCCTGCTACCATCAACACCAACTCTGTCCCCCTCTATACAGCGGTGTAACACCCCTTCTACTTGTTGTAATCTCTACTTAAACATGGTGGTTAATGCTATATATTATTTCCCAATGATCTATGGCTATCTTATGATGTTTGAGTAGATCCGTTTTGCCGTATGGGTTAATTGTGATCTTGGTTGGTATGAGTGTATATTTATTTTGGTACTATCCTATGGTGCCCTCTGTATTGCGATAATGGAGGGATACCCACTGTAGAGTGTTGTAATACGTTCAGAATTCGCTTATAGTGGGTGGCACGAGTGACAGAATATACAGACCCGAGTAAGTTGGCTATTGCGTATGGGAGTAAAGAGGACTTGGTACTTAATGCTATGGTTGGGTTTTACCTTAATGATCTCTGGTAGTTGCGGATGCTTGCTAGAGTTCCAATCGTAAGTGCATATGATCCAAGTAGAGAAGGTATGTTAGATCATGCCTCTCCCTCGTATAAAATTGCATGAATGATTACCAGTATAGATATCGATTGCCTAGGGACAAATGACTTTCTTGTTGACAAAAGTTATCTACTTTTATTACCTTGCAATTTATTTGTAGTTTTATTCTCGAAAATTACTCGTAGTTTTATTCTTGCAAAATAGTTTCATACTTGTTTTAGGTAAAGCAGACGTCAAGTGTGCATAGAGTTGTATCGATGGTCGATAGAACTTGAGGAAATATTTGTTCTACCTTTAGTTCCTCATTAGGTTCGATACTCTTATTTATCGAAAAAGGCTACAAACAGTCCCCTATATTTGTGGGTTATTACTCATCCACAAGTGGTGATGAAGTGCAGACTGAGAAGATCCTCAACAACATCAATGCACCTGGTCCCCTCACACGCTCAAGAGCCACACAATTAGCGAACTTTTGTGGGCATTTTTCATTTTTCTCTATTGTAGATCCCACTAAAGTAGATGAAGCATTTATGGACCTTGAATGGATTCAATCCATGCAAGAAGAATTGAAACAATTTGAGCTCAACAATGTGCGGGAGCTTGTGAATCGCCCTAATCCACGCAAGCACAATATCACCGGCACGAAGTTGATCTACAGCAATAAGCAAGACGAAAATGGCCAAGTAGTGATAAGTAAGGCTTGTCTTGTAGCACAAGGCTACACACAACTTGAGGGTATAGATTTCGGTGGAACTTTTGCACCTGTTGCTAGGCTTGAAGCTATTCGTATATTGCTTGCATATTCTAACCATCACAATATTCTCATATATCAAATGGATGTGAAAAGTGCATTCCTCATTGGTAAGCTTGGGGAAGAAGTATATGTTGCTCAACCACCAGGTTTTGAGGATCCAAAGAATCCTGACAAAGTCTTCAGACTCAAAAAGGCTCTCTATGGCCTCAAGCAAGCCCCACGGGCTTGGTATGATAGTGTGAAGGATTCCTGAAGAAAAAGGGATTGAAACCAGGTTCACTTGACCCTACTCTTTTCACAAAGTCTTACGATGGTGAACTGTTCATATGCCACATATACGTTGATGATATTATCTTTGGTTGCACTAACAAGCGTTTGAGTGGCGAATTTGCATATATGATGCGTGAAGAATATCATATGTCTATGATGGGAGAATTTAGATTCTTCCTTGGTCTTCAAATTCGTCAACAACCAAATGGCATCTTCATTTCTCAAGATAAATACCTCAGAGATTGCATGAAGAAATTCGGCATGCAAGACTGCAAAGGCCTCAAAATACCAATGCCTATAATGGTCAACTCTGCATTGACGAAAATGGTAAAGATTTCAATCAGAAGGTATAATGCTCCATCATTGGTTTGCTGGTTTAACTATGTGAATCTAGGCCAGATATTATTCTTGGAGTTTGCACGTGTACCCGATTGAAAGCGACATCGAAGGAATCACACCACCAGTTTGTGAAGCGAATTCTTCGATATTTAGCTCACACACCAACGCTTGGATTATGGTATCCCAAGGGCTCATCTTTTGATCTAGCTGGATTTCCTGATTCTGATTACGCTGTAGATCATGTGGATCTCAAGTCTAAATCATGCACATGTCATTTCCCCGGACGATCTCTTGTATGTTGGTCCCCAAAGAAGCAGAACAACGTCGCACTTTCCACAACTGAGGCTGACTACATTGCTGCTGGTGCCTACTGCTCATAGTTACTATGGATGAAGCAAACCATCAAGTACTTTGGCGTCAACGTGAAGAAAGTCCCTCTCTACTATGAAATGAGAGTGCTACCAAGATGGCCCACAACCCAGTGCAACACTACAAGACTCAAGTATATTCAGATTCGTCACCACTTTCTTCGTGATCATGTGTTGAAGGGAGACATTGTCATCGACCACATAAAGACTAAAGACCAGCTTGTTGATATCTTCACTAAGCCCTTGGATGAGAAGAGGTTCTACAAGTTCTGGTGTGAGCAAAACATCCTACAATCTTCGAATGTCCTCTGAAGTGGACACACATCCTAATGCTTATGCGTTTTGGATGACTTTGATGCACAACACACGAAGTAACGTATTTCTTCAATCAATGAAGACTTACCTGATGTCGCTTGAGATGCGTCGGTGTTTCCCTAAGGAATAAGGGAAGATGCAGCACAACAATGGCAAGGTATTTCCCTCAGTGATGAGACCAAGGTTATCGAACCAGTAGGAGAACCACACAACACTACGTAAATGGTACCTACACACAAATAACAAATACTTGCAACCTGATGCGTTAAAGGGGTTGTCAATCCCTTTTGGGTAGCGGTGCCAAAAAGTGACGTGAGGATAGGATAAAATTGTAGTAGATTGATAGATGCAAATAAAAGTAAATAAAACATAGTAAGGTATTTTTGGGTTTTTGATAATAGAGATCTAAAAATAAAAGAAGCAAAGAAAAGAAAAGGCAATTGGCAATATGGATCTGAAAGTATATAATGGAAAATAGACCCGAGGGCCGTAGATTTCACTAGTGGCTTCTCTTGAGAAAATAGCAACGGTGGGTAGACAAATTATTGTTGGGAAATCTATACCTACTAATAAAAGAAATAGGTATTCTTAGTCCGTTTTTCTATTTTATAGAAAACCCCCTAATGTTTCTAACATTAAACCCGCATTACATATCAAATGTTTTTTTTAAATACTCATATCTTCTAAACCGTAGCTCTAAATTTAACATGTTATATATGGAATTTGATTAGAAAAATATGTAGAATCTGAAAATTATGTTATACCTGTTAACAATTTAAAAATATTATTTAGGCTGCAGTGTTAATCAACAATGCATTATCCGTCTTTTTGTCATACCGGTACTAATTCATATCAAGGATGAACACCTCAGCAAAATCAAGATTGGACATGAAATTGATGATAAATTTGTTAGAGGCACCCAATAAATAAGGACATGCATGACAAGAAATAAAAGAAGGACCCAATAAAGATGGGATGTCCGCTATAAAAGAAATAAAACAGAAAATGTAGAGGAGATCTGATAAAGATGAGATGTTGCGCTATTATCTAATATATAAGAAGAAAAAAGAGAGGACATGCATGAAAAAAGTAAAAAGGAGGCATGGATGACAAAAAATAAAATAAAAGTCAAGTTTGATAAGATAAGAATAGTGATGAAATAGGGACCAATACCTATGACATGTATGGCAAGAAATAGTGAGGAAATAAGGGCGCAAGTACCTGCGTCCACAGGAGACTATACAAAATATTCTTTTCCCGACAAAAAAAATCTCTTTTTATGATTAAAAAATCATGTATATTTTTAACAACCTTTTTAACAACTCTTCATCTATTAAAGAAATATTCATGTGAAAAAAAGTGTTCAAGAGTTACCCTAAGTTCGTGATTCTTAAACTGAAAACTGCCATTGATGCACACATATCTCCATAATGTGCTAATGTGTCATCGTTTGTTTTTGTCGCTTTTATTTACTCGCCCGTAACAACACCCCATTCCGAACATGACATGAATAAATGCATGATCACTTGCCCGTTTCTTTGTACGGATTAAATCTACATGCAAGCTGTGTTGAAATAAAACACTCATAGAGTCTTAGACTGCGCTTTTATAGGTTAAGACCATCTTTGTTTGGGTGATAGCTACAAAATCTCAGATTATAGACCATTTTTTGTAAATTAAAAGTGTGTCATATTTTTTCTCCCGTTGCAACGCACGAGCCTTTTTGCTAGTTGATAGAAAGCAAATAATTGTGACGATATCCAAGACAATGATCATGTATATAGGCATCACATCCAAGATTAGTAGACTGGATTCTACCTGCATCTACTACTATTACTCCACACATCGACCACTATCCAGCATGCATCTAGTGTATTAAGTTCATGGAAAAACGTAGTAATGCAATAATAATGATGACATGATGTAGACAAGATTTATTCATGTAGGAATAGACCCCATCTTTTTATCCTTAATAGCAATGACACATGCGTGCCTTGCTGCCCCTTCTGTCAGTGGGAAAGGACGCCGCAAGATCGAACCCATTACAAAGCACCTCTTCATATTGCAAGATAAATAGATGAAGTTGGCCAAACAAAACCCAAATATCGGAGAAATACGAGGCTATAACAATCAATATTGGATATTAAATCAAGGTAAATCTGATCATAAACTCGCAATTCATCGGATCCCAACAAACACACTGCAAAGAGTCATTACATCAAATAGATCTCCAAGAGAACGTTGTATTGAGATACAAAGAGAGAAAAAGCCATCTAGCTACTACCTACAGACTCGTAGGTCTGAGTTGAACTACTCATGCATCATCGGAGAGGCACCAATGAGGATGATGAACCCCTCCGTGATGGTGTCTAGATTAGATCTGTGGTTTCTGGAACTTGCGGTGGCTGGAATTGTTTTTCGTCGACTCCCCTAGGGTTTCTGGCGCAAGGAGGTATTTATAGAGCGAAGAGGCAGTGTAGGAACCACCGAGGTGGGAACAACCCACCTGGGCGCGCCTGGAGGCCCAGGCGCGCCCTGGTGGGTTGTGCTCCCCTCGGGGCAGCCCCCAGGTGCTTCTCTGGCCCATCTGGTGTCTACTGGTCCAAAAAATCCACAAAAAGTTTCGTTGCATTTGGACTCTGTTTGATATTTATTTTCTGTGATGTAAAAAACAAGCAGAAAACAACAACTAGCACTGTTGGATTTCGGGCTCCGCTGAACCTTGATAGATTCAAACTCTGGGGTGCGTGCGAAGATGTCAGCCTCCCAGTCTACCTACTCGCCAACCTCATGGCCTAGTGATACGTCTCCAACGTATCTATAATTTTTGGTTGTTCCATGCTATTATATTATCTGTTTTGGACGTTAATGGGCTTATTTATACACTTTTATATTATTTTTGGGACTAACCTACTAACCCAAGGCCCAGTGCAAATTGTTGTTTTTTTGCCTATTTCATTGTTTCGCAGAAAAGGAATATCAAACGGAATCCAAATGGAATGAAACCTTCAGGAGAATTATTTTTGGAACAAACGCGATCCAGAGGACTTGGAGTGGACGTTAAGAAATCAACGAGGAATCCACGAGGCAGGGGGCGCGCCTACCCCCTGGGCACGCCCTCCACCCTCGTGGGCCCCTCATGCTCCACCGACCTACTTCTTCCTCCTATATATATACATATACCCCGAAAACATCCAGGAGCACCACGAAACCCTATTTCCACCGCCGCAACCTTCTGTACCCAAAAGATCCCATCTTGGGGCCTTTTCCAGAGCTCCGCCGGAGGGGGAATCAATCACGGAGGGCTTCTACATCAACACCATAGCCTCTCCGATGATGTGTGAGTAGTTTACTTCAGACCTTCGGGTCCATAGTTATTAGCTAGATGGCTTCTTCTCTTTCTTTGGATATCAATACAATGTTCTCCTCAATCTTCTTCGAGATCTATTTGATGTAACTCTTTTTGCAGTGTGTTTGTCGAGATCCGATGAATTGTGGGTTTATGATCAAGATTATCTATGAACAATATTTCATTCTTCTCTGAAATCTTTTATGTAGGATTGGTTATCTTTGCAAGTCTCTTCGAATTATCAGTTTGGTTTGGCCCACTAGATTGATCTTTCTTGCAATGGGAGAAGTGTTTAGCTTTGGGTTCAATCTTGCGGTGTCCTTTCCCAGTGGCAGTAGGGGCAGCAAGGCACGTATTGTATTGTTGCCATCGAGGATAAAAGATGGGGTTTATATCATATTGCTTGAGTTTATCCCTATACATCATGCCATCTTGCCTAATGTGTTACTCTATTCTTATGAACTTAATACTCTAGATGCATGCTGGATAGCGGTCAATGTGTGGAGTAATAGTAGTAGATGCAGAATCGTTTCGGTCTACTTGTCGCGGATGTGATGCCTATATACACGATCATGCCTAGATATTCTCATACTTTTCTATGAATTGCTCGACAGTAATTTGTTTACCCACCGTAATACTTATGCCATCTTGAGAGAAGCCACAAGTGAAACCTATGGCCCCCGGGTCTATTTTCCATCATATAAGTTTCCAATCTATTTTACTTTGCAATCTTTACTTTCAATCTATATCATAAAAATACCAAAAATGTTTATCTTATTATTATTATCCCTATCAGATCTCACTCTCCTAAGTGACCATGAAGGGCTTGACAACCCCTTTATCGCGTTGGTTGCGAGGTTCTTATTTGTTTGTGTAGGTACGAGGTGATGAAGCTATGTACCTAGGGTAGGGTCATAGGCCTGACCTAGACACCCTCTCCTAGGACGCCATCTTAAAACCAGAAGCATTGAAGGGATAGCATCATCCACTCGACCACAAGTCATTCCACTCATAAGGTTCAAGGTCACTCGACCACAACAATTATCAGTCAACGGCAGAAGACCTAAAGTCACTCTGCACGGCAACGGTCGGACGTTTACTTCATAGACTTAATAAGCATTTATGTCACTTAATTACTAGCGTTACCAGTAACGCCTCCTTCTTAATGTACTTTAAACCCTTTGTAACGTGGGTTGGCTGGGGTCCTGGCGCACTCTATATAAGCCACCCCCTCCACTAGCACAAGGGTTCATACCCTCTGTAAACACACACTTACATAATCCAGTCAACCGCCTCAGGGCACCGAGACGTAGGACTATTACTTCCTCTGTGAAGGGCCTGAACTCGTAAAACTCGTGTGTACAACTTCGCCATAGCTAGGATCTTGCCTCCTCATACCTACCCCCCATTCTACTGTCAGTCTTAGATCCACGACAGCTGGCGCCCACCTTGGGGCAGGTGTCTTAGCGACTTTCTGGTGGAGTTGCAATCTTTTCGATTCTCATCATCATGGTTTCAGCTGGCGGACTAGTTGAGGGCCGCGAGATCCGTCTCAGCGCGCTTGTGTTCATCGCCGACGATTCGCCTGGCTCCTAGAAGCTCCACTCAACGTCGATGCGCTCCCCGTCCGCGGGGCGATGCACTTTCGCGTGTGCGTCCGCGGCGTCCTTCTCCGGCAACCGTCGACTCGGTATTGGTCGGTTCCTATGGTGTCCTCATCCTCCGCCACTCACCGACACAAGCGTTCTGGTCGGTCACGGCTCCAGCGGTGGGTGAGGCACATGGTGGACCGTTAGTCGGCCACCTCACACATCGCAGCAATCGAGCCCGATGAAACTCTCTACGGCATGTTTGACCTGTCGACTGGCTCCGTCGAGAGTGCATCCGAATGCGACAGCAGTGATCCCGCGGCAGAAGTCTTGATGGTCTACGGACCACCCAATCCTCCTGGCTTCCCCCACAACGACGGTGGTGATGGTGGCGGCGATCCGTCGCGCGTCCACGAGGAGTACCGCCCCGAGCCCCTTTCTTTGCAGCGGAGGGAAGAGCTTCGCCGCCACAACATGGATGCACGTCACACTCCTATCGTTGGAGAAACCCCCGAGGCCCGGGCCTTGGAGGAAGCGCGCCTAGCCAACTTGGCTGAGCGCACTCGTCTGGAGAACCTGCAGCATGCACTCGAGGATCATGCTCGGCAGCGGATCCCTGTATCCAGTCGGCGGCAGCTTTTTCTGCCTCAAACTCAGGTATACCGCACTCCGATACAAAATCTCATAGCCCCAGCCCGAATAGCAGAGTCAATCCAGCCTTCCCAGTCGGAGGCGGGCAGGGGTTTGATGTAGATCCGGGCCTTGCTTCGAGCAGCTAGAGAACAGAATAAAGCAGTATCTCAGTCGCGGAATAGGATTCACAGAAGGTCTGTGGTGGCGGACATAGTCCAGTCGGCTCACAGCCCAAGATCGCCTCCGTGGCGTGAAGGACGTGGGCACTGGCAGGATCAGTACAGAAACCGCAAGCAGTATGATCACCGAATCGACCACGATGACCGTCGTCGAGTGCCCACGCCTCCTCCGAGGAGTGGGTCAGACGTGCCCCGGCGGCAGGATGACAGGCGCCCCCACAGCGGCGAGCGAAGAGTACCAGTCGACCCAAGGGAGTCAGGCTTCGATGCGAGATTTATTCTTGTTCAAGGTCTGGTCAACAGGAACAGAGCGCATAGAGAAGGTCATGACAGAGATTATTCGACAGGCAGCAGAGTGCACGTCTCCGGTCCCAAGTGTTTCAGCAGAGCCATCAGGGCCGCGATGATTCCTCCCAACTTCAGGTTGGCGGCTGGAGTCAGCAAGTTCACCGGTGAATCTAAGCCTGACACTTAGCTTGAAGAATACTGAGTGGCTGTGCAAATTGGTGGTGTCAATGATGAAGTGGCAATGAAGCACCTCCCTCTCATGTTGGAAGGCTCGGCCAGGCGTGGCTGAACCAGTTGGTGCCTGGTAGCATATACAGTTGGGAGGAACTCGCCAGAGTGTTTGTTAGAACTTTTGAGGGTACTTGCAAGCGACCAGCAGGGTTGACAGAATTGCAGTGTTGTGTACAGAAACCGAATGAAACCTTGAGAGACTATATCCATAGATGGATCACGTTACACCATACGGTGGAGAATGTGTCAGATCACCAAGTAATATGTGCCTTCAAGGAAGGCGTTAAGTATCGGGAGTTGAATCTGAAATTCGTTCGGACAAGAGATATGACTCTAACTCGAATGATGGAGATCTCCACAAAATACGCTAACGGCGAAGAGGAAGACCGACTCTGGAGTGGCAAGCACAAAATAGGGACCCAGGACACTGGTGGAGGTACTTCCAATCAAAAACAGAAGCGTAAGGCCGAGCCAGTTGCTCCTGGTGAAGCCTTAGTTATGGCTCAAGGAAAGTTGAAGGGGAAGCCCAAGGGGCCCCGGAATCCCAAGAAAGTGAAAGATCAAGACGGAAATGATGTGTTGCATTTGCCATGTCACATTCACACAAATAAAGATGAAGAGGGTAATTTGATTTGTCCAAAGCACACCACTCGGCAGTGTCGACTCCTGATCCAGCAATTCTGAGAGAAGTAACCCAAGGAGAAGGAAAAGGAGTCGGACAAGGATGAGGACAAGGAAGAGGATGATGACGGTTTTCCCAATGTCAACTCCACTCTGATGATTTTTGCTGATGTTGAGAGCAAAAGTCGATTGAAAGTTATTAACAGAGAAGTGAACATGGTTGCTCCGGCAACACAAATTTATTTGAAGTGGTCCTAGACTACCATCACATTCGACCAGTCTGACCATCCAGCACGTATAGCCACCCCTAGGAGGCAAGCATTGGTGGTCGACCCAGTTGTTGAAGGCACTCGACTGACTAAAGTGCTGATGGATGGTGGTAGTGGCATGAATATCCTTTATGCTGAAACCTTGAAGCAAATAATTGTGACGATATCCAAGACAATGATCATGTATATAGGCATCACATCCAAGATTAGTAGACTGGATTCTACCTGCATCTACTACTATTACTCCACACATCGACCACTATCCAGCATGCATCTAGTGTATTAAGTTCATGGAAAAACGTAGTAATGCAATAAGAACGATGACATGATGTAGACAAGATTTATTCATGTAGGAATAGACCCCATATTTTTATCCTTAATAGCAATGACACATGCGTGCCTTGCTGCCCCTTCTGTCAGTGGGAAAGGACGCCGCAAGATCGAACCCATTACAAAGCACCTCTTCATATTGCAAGATAAATAGATGAAGTTGGCCAAACAAAACCCAAATATCGGAGAAATACGAGGCTATAACAATCAATATTGGATATTAAATCAAGGTAAATCTGATCATAAACTCGCAATTCATCGGATCCCAACAAACACACTGCAAAGAGTCACTACATCAAATAGATCTCCAAGAGAACGTTGTATTGAGATACAAAGAGAGAAAAGGCCATCTAGCTACTACCTACAGACTCGTAGGTCTGAGTTGAACTACTCATGCATCATCGGAGAGGCACCAATGAGGATGATGAACCCCTCCGTGATGGTGTCTAGATTAGATCTGTGGTTTCTGGAACTTGCGGTGGCTGGAATTGTTTTTCGTCGACTCCCCTAGGGTTTCTGGCGCAAGGAGGTATTTATAGAGCGAAGAGGCAGTGTAGGAACCACCGAGGTGGGAACAACCCACCTGGGCGCGCCTGGAGGCCCAGGCGCGCCCTGGTGGGTTGTGCTCCCCTCGGGGCAGCCCCCAGGTGCTTCTCTGGCCCATCTGGTGTCTACTGGTCCAAAAAATCCACAAAAAGTTTCGTTGCATTTGGACTCTGTTTGATATTTATTTTCTGTGATGTAAAAAACAAGCAGAAAACAACAACTAGCACTGTTGGATTTCGGGCTCCGCCGAACCTTGATAGATTCAAACTCTGGGGTGCGTGCGAAGATGTCAGCCTCCCAGTCTACCTACTCGCCAACCTCATGGCCTAGTGATACGTCTCCAACGTATCTATAATTTTTGGTTGTTCCATGCTATTATATTATCTGTTTTGGACGTTAATGGGCTTATTTATACACTTTTATATTATTTTTGGGACTAACCTACTAACCCAAGGCCCAGTGCAAATTGTTGTTTTTTTGCCTATTTCATTGTTTCGCAGAAAAGGAATATCAAACGGAATCCAAATGGAATGAAACCTTCAGGAGAATTATTTTTGGAACAAACGCGATCCAGAGGACTTGGAGTGGACGTTAAGAAATCAACGAGGAATCCACGAGGCAGGGGGCGCGCCTACCCCCTGGGCACGCCCTCCACCCTCGTGGGCCCCTCATGCTCCACCGACCTACTTCTTCCTCCTATATATATACATATACCCCGAAAACATCCAGGAGCACCACGAAACCCTATTTCCACCGCCGCAACCTTCTGTACCCAAAAGATCCCATCTTGGGGCCTTTTCCAGAGCTCCGCCGGAGGGGGAATCAATCATGGAGGGCTTCTACATCAACACCATAGCCTCTCCGATGATGTGTGAGTAGTTTACTTCAGACCTTCGGGTCCATAGTTATTAGCTAGATGGCTTCTTCTCTTTCTTTGGATATCAATACAATGTTCTCCTCAATCTTCTTCGAGATCTATTTGATGTAACTCTTTTTGCAGTGTGTTTGTCGAGATCCGATGAATTGTGGGTTTATGATCAAGATTATCTATGAACAATATTTCATTCTTCTCTGAAATCTTTTATGTAGGATTGGTTATCTTTGCAAGTCTCTTCGAATTATCAGTTTGGTTTGGCCCACTAGATTGATCTTTCTTGCAATGGGAGAAGTGTTTAGCTTTGGGTTCAATCTTGCGGTGTCCTTTCCCAGTGGCAGTAGGGGCAGCAAGGCACGTATTGTATTGTTGCCATCGAGGATAAAAGATGGGGTTTATATCATATTGCTTGAGTTTATCCCTATACATCATGCCATCTTGCCTAATGTGTTACTCTATTCTTATGAACTTAATACTCTAGATGCATGCTGGATAGCGGTCAATGTGTGGAGTAATAGTAGTAGATGCAGAATCGTTTCGGTCTACTTGTCGCGGATGTGATGCCTATATACACGATCATGCCTAGATATTCTCATACTTTTCTATGAATTGCTCGACAGTAATTTGTTTACCCACCGTAATACTTATGCCATCTTGAGAGAAGCCACAAGTGAAACCTATGGCCCCCGGGTCTATTTTCCATCATATAAGTTTCCAATCTATTTTACTTTGCAATCTTTACTTTCAATCTATATCATAAAAATACCAAAAATGTTTATCTTATTATTATTATCCCTATCAGATCTCACTCTCCTAAGTGACCATGAAGGGCTTGACAACCCCTTTATCGCGTTGGTTGCGAGGTTCTTATTTGTTTGTGTAGGTACGAGGTGATGAAGCTATGTACCTAGGGTAGGGTCATAGGCCTGACCTAGACACCCTCTCCTAGGACGCCATCTTAAAACCAGAAGCATTGAAGGGATAGCATCATCCACTCGACCACAAGTCATTCCACTCATAAGGTTCAAGGTCACTCGACCACAACAATTATCAGTCAACGGCAGAAGACCTAAAGTCACTCTGCACGGCAACGGTCGGACGTTTACTTCATAGACTTAATAAGCATTTATGTCACTTAATTACTAGCGTTACCAGTAACGCCTCCTTCTTAATGTACTTTAAACCCTTTGTAACGTGGGTTGGCTGGGGTCCTGGCGCACTCTATATAAGCCACCCCCTCCACTAGCACAAGGGTTCATACCCTCTGTAAACACACACTTACATAATCCAGTCAACCGCCTCAGGGCACCGAGACGTAGGGCTATTACTTCCTCTGTGAAGGGCCTGAACTCGTAAAACTCGTGTGTACAACTTCGCCATAGCTAGGATCTTGCCTCCTCATACCTACCCCCCATTCTACTGTCAGTCTTAGATCCACGACAGCTGGCGCCCACCTTGGGGCAGGTGTCTTAGCGACTTTCTGGTGGAGTTGCAATCTTTTCGATTCTCATCATCATGGTTTCCGCTGGCGGACTAGTTGAGGGCCGCGAGATCCGTCTCAGCGCGCTTGTGTTCATCGCCGACGATTCGCCTGGCTCCTAGAAGCTCCACTCAACGTCGATGCGCTCCCCGTCCGCAGGGCGATGCACTTTCGCGTGTGCGTCCGCGGCGTCCTTCTCCGGCAACCGTCGACTCGGTATTGGTCGGTTCCTATGGTGTCCTCATCCTCCGCCACTCACCGACACAAGCGTTCTGGTCGGTCACGGCTCCAGCGGTGGGTGAGGCACATGGTGGACCGTTAGTCGGCCACCTCACACATCGCAGCAATCGAGCCCGATGAAACTCTCTACGGCATGTTTGACCTGTCGACTGGCTCCGTCGAGAGTGCATCCGAATGCGACAGCAGTGATCCCGCGGCAGAAGTCTTGATGGTCGACGGACCACCCAATCCTCCTGGCTTCCCCCACAACGACGGTGGTGATGGTGGCGGCGATCCGTCGCGCGTCCACGAGGAGTACCGCCCCGAGCCCCTTTCTTTGCAGCGGAGGGAAGAGCTTCGCCGCCACAACATGGATGCACGTCACACTCCTATCGTTGGAGAAACCCCCGAGGCCCGGGCCTTGGAGGAAGCGCGCCTAGCCAACTTGGCTGAGCGCACTTGTCTGGAGAACCTGCAGCATGCACTCGAGGATCATGCTCGGCAGCGGATCCCTGTATCCAGTCGGCGGCAGCTTTTTCTGCCTCAAACTCAGGTATACCGCACTCCGATACAAAATCTCATAGCCCCAGCCCGAATAGCAGAGTTAATCCAGCCTTCCCAGTCGGAGGCGGGCAGGGGTTTGATGTAGATCCGGGCCTTGCTTCGAGCAGCTAGAGAACAGAATAAAGCAGTATCTCAGTCGCGGAATAGGATTCACAGAAGGTCTGTGGTGGCGGACATAGTCCAGTCGGCTCACAGCCCAAGATCGCCTCCGTGGCGTGAAGGACGTGGGCACTGGCAGGATCAGTACAGAAACCGCAAGCAGTATGATCACCGAATCGACCACGATGACCGTCGTCAAGTGCCCACGCCTCCTCCGAGGAGTGGGTCAGACGTGCCCCGGCGGCAGGATGACAGGCGCCCCCACAGCGGCGAGCGAAGAGTACCAGTCGACCCAAGGGAGTCAGGCTTCGATGCGAGATCTATTCTTGTTCAAGGTCTGGTCAACAGGAATAGAGCGCATAGAGAAGGTCATGACAGAGATTATCCGACAGGCAGCAGAGTGCACGTCTCCGGTCCCAAGTGTTTCAGCAGAGCCATCAGGGCCGCGATGATTCCTCCCAACTTCAGGTTGGCGGCTGGAGTCAGCAAGTTCACCGGTGAATCTAAGCCTGACACTTAGCTTGAAGAATACTGAGTGGCTGTGCAAATTGGTGGTGTCAATGATGAAGTGGCAATGAAGCACCTCCCTCTCATGTTGGAAGGCTCGGCCAGGCGTGGCTGAACCAGTTGGTGCCTGGTAGCATATACAGTTGGGAGGAACTCGCCAGAGTGTTTGTTAGAACTTTTGAGGGTACTTGCAAGCGACCAGCAGGGTTGACAGAATTGCAGTGTTGTGTACAGAAACCGAATGAAACCTTGAGAGACTATATCCATAGATGGATCACGTTACACCATACGGTGGAGAATGTGTCAGATCACCAATTAATATGTGCCTTCAAGGAAGGCGTTAAGTATCGGGAGTTGAATCTGAAATTTTTTCGGACAAGAGATATGACTCTAACTCGAATGATGGAGATCTCCACAAAATACGCTAACGGCGAAGAGGAAGACCGACTCTGGAGTGGCAAGCACAAAATAGGGACCCAGGACACTGGTGGAGGTACTTCCAATCAAAAACAGAAGCGTAAGGCCGAGCCAGTTGCTCCTGGTGAAGCCTTAGTTATGGCTCAAGGAAAGTTGAAGGGGAAGCCCAAGGGGCCCCGGAATCCCAAGAAAGTGAAAGATCAAGACGGAAATGATGTGTTGCATTTGCCATGTCACATTCACACAAATAAAGATGAAGAGGGTAATTTGATTTGTCCAAAGCACACCACTCGGCAGTGTCGACTCCTGATCCAGCAATTCTGAGAGAAGTAACCCAAGGAGAAGGAAAAGGAGTCGGACAAGGATGAGGACAAGGAAGAGGATGATGACGGTTTTCCCAATGTCAACTCCACTCTGATGATTTTTGCTGATGTTGAGAGCAAAAGTCGATTGAAAGTTATTAACAGAGAAGTGAACATGGTTGCTCCGGCAAGACAAAGTTATTTGAAGTGGTCCTAGACTACCATCACATTCGACCAGTCCGACCATCCAGCACGTATAGCCACCCCTAGGAGGCAAGCATTGGTGGTCGACCCAGTTGTTGAAGGCACTCGACTGACTAAAGTGCTGATGGATGGTGGTAGTGGCATGAATATCCTTTATGCTGAAACCTTGAAGGGAATGGGGATTCCGATGTCCAAGCTCAGCGAAAGTAATATGAGTTTCCATGGTGTTATACTCGGCAAGAAGGCAGAATCACTCGGCCAGATCACCCTTGATGTGGTTTTTGGTGATTCTAAGAATTACCTCAAAGAAAAGTTGACATTTGAAGTAGTGAATTTCAAGAGTGCTTATCATGCCATTCTGGGTAGGCCTGCCTATGCACGTTTCATGGCTCGACCGTGTTACGTGTACCTCAAATTGAAAATGCTTGGTCCCAGAGGAGTGATCACTATCACTGGCAATTACCAGAAAGCAGAAGAGTGCTTCCAGAAGGGATAAAAAAATGCCGATGCACAAATGGCGGCAGTCGAAATGCAAGAATACCAGAAGAATGCAGATCCGAGTGATTTGCTGCGCTCCAAGAAGCCTGCCGCTGATTCTGCATTTCAGTCGTCCGATGAAACCAAGCCGATTCATATTCACCAGACCGATCCTAATGCTGCTCCTACTCATATTTCAACTTCACTCGACAGCAAATAGGAAGAAGCGCTCATCCAGTTCCTTCGTGAGAACTGGGACATCTTTGCATGGAAACCTTCTAACATGCCGGGTGTACCCACGGGACTAGCTGAGCACTGTTTGTGAGTTGACCCTAAAGTAAAACCAGTCAAACAACATCTTTGACGGTCCGCCGTACAGAAGAGAAAAGCAATTGGCGAGGAAGTGGCTCGGCTCCTAGCAGCTGAGTTCATCCGCGATATTTACCACTCCGAGTGGCTCGCCAATGTTGTTATGGTCCCCAAGAAGGACGACTCACTTCGCATGTGCATTGACTTCAAGCATATCAATCGGTCCTGCCCGAAAGATCATTTTCCTCTCCCCCACATCGACCAAATTGTTGATTTGACTACGGGCTGTGAACGTTTGTCTTTCCTAGATGCCTATTCCGGGTACCATAAGATCCGACTGTATGGACCCGATGAGATAAAAACAGCTTTCATCACTCCATTCGAATGTTTTTGTTATGTCACCATGCCATTCGGTCTCAAGAACGCTGGGGCCACATTCATGAGGATGATTCAGAAGTGTCTGCTCACTGAAATTAGTCGGAATGTGGAAGCATACATGGATGACATTGTGGTCAAGGCGCGTAAAGGTTCCGACTTGCGGACTGACCTTGCTGAAACCTTTGCCAACCTGAGAAGGTATGATATCAAGCTTAACCCATCAAAGTGTACTTTCGGAGTTCCTGGCGGAAAGTTACTCGGCTTCCTCGTTTCCGAACGAGGGATCGACGCAAACCTAGAGAAAGTTGGTGTCATACTCCAGATGAAGCGCCCTGTGCGCGTGCATGATGTCCAGAAGCTTACTGGTTGTTTGGCCGCCTTGAGTCGATTCATTTCTCGCATCAGTGAAAACATTGCCTTTTTACTGACTGATGAAGAAATCTGACAAGTTCGAGTGGACTCCTGAAGTTGATGCAGCGTTTGCAGATCTCAAAGGCCTGCTTTCCACCCAGCCGGTGCTCGCTGCCCCAATCAGCAAAGAGCCTTTACTGCTTTACATTGCAACCACTGGACAAGTTGTCAGTACAGTACTCACGGTCAAGCGGGAAGAAGAAGGAAAAGCTTATAAAGTTCAGCGCCCAGTATATTATGTTTCTGAAGTTTTAACTCCATCAAGGCAAAGATATCCACATTATCAGAAGCTTGTTTATGGTATTTACATGACCATGAAGAAGGTTGCACATTATTTCTCTGATCACTCTATTACAGTCGTCAGCGATGCACCATTGTCGGAAATTCTGAACAACAGAGATGCAACTGGTCGAGTGGCAAAATGGGCGATTGAACTCCTTCCCTTAGATATCAAGTTTGAGGCAAAGAAAGCTATCAAGTACCAGGCAATAGCGGATTTCCTCGCCGAGTGGATCGAACAGCAACTGCCGACTCAGATTCACCCGGACCACTGGACCATGTTCTTTGATGGATCCAAGATGCTGAATGGTTCTGGTGCTGGGGTGGTATTGGTATCCCCCCAAGGCGACAAGCTCCGCTATGTTCTCCAAATTCATTTCGATTCCTCAAACAACGAAGCTGAATATGAGGCACTTTTGTACGGTTGCGTATGGCCATTTCACTCGGTGTTCGTCGCCTCATGGTCTACGACGACTCAGATTTGGTGGTGAATCAAGTGATGAAGGAGTGGGATGTCAGAAGCCCAGCTATGACTGGATACTGCAATGCGGTGAGAAAGTTAGAGAAGAAGTTTGAGGGTTTAGAACTCCATCATATACCCCGACTGAAAAATCAAGCAGCGGATGATTTGGCGAAGATAGGTTCCAAGAGGGAAGCCATTCCCAGCAATGTGTTTTTGGAGCACATTCATACACCTTCAGTCCAGGAAGATCCTTTCACTGAAGATCCCCCGCAACCAAAGAGCACCACTGATCTGACTAAAGTCGAAGTCCCACCGTGGTCGACTTGATCATGGAGGTTTTGGTCATCACTCCCGACTGGATAGTGCCGTACATTGCATACATCCTCAGGAAGGAACTCCCAGAGGACGAAGAAGAGGCCCGACAGATCATCCGCCGATCCAAAGCTTTTATTGTGATAAGAGGGCGGCTGTTCAGAGAAAGTATAACTGGAGTCAGCCAAAAATGCATAACACCAGAGGAAGGTCGAGTGATCCTCAACTACATCCACTCGGGGACCTGTGGTCATCATGCGTCCTCTCGGACCATTGTGGCCAAAGCATACCGAGCAGGATTTTATTGGCCACGGGCGAATGAGATGGCACAAGAAATAGTCAACAAATGTGAAGGTTGCCAGTTTTACTCCAACATGTCTCACAAGCCTACGTCAGCCCTGAAGACCATTCCACTCATCTGGTCGTTTACTGTTTGGGGTTTGGACATGGCTGGACCTCTGAGAATGGGTAGGAGCGGCTTCACTCATGTACTCGTGGCAGTCGACAAATTCACCAAATGGATTGAAGCCAAACCTATCAAAAGTCTTGAAGCCAGTACTGCGGTCAGTTTCATCAGAGAGTTAACATTCAGATATGGTATTCCGCACAACATCATCACTGACAACGGGTCGAACTTCGATTCAGATGAGTTTAGGGCCTTCTGTGCTTCCCAAGGCACTCGAGTCGACTATGCTTCAATCGCTCATCCCCAGTCGAATGGACAAGCTGAAAGAGCAAACGGGTTGATCCTCAAAGGACTGAAACCCCGACTGATGCATGATCTCAAGCATGTGGCAGGCGCCTGGGTCGATGAACTTCCATCAGTACTTTGGGGTTTGAGGACGACTCTGAATCGGTCGACTGGTCGAACTCCATTCTTCTTGGTCTATGGAGCTGAAGCTGTGCTTCCGAGTGACTTGCTTTACAATGCACCCAGAGTCGAGCTTTTCTCAGAAGATGAAGCAGAACAGGCTCGGCAAGACGCAGTTGACCTCATGGAAGAGGAAAGAGAGATGGCTATGATCCGATCGACCATTTATCAGCAAGACCTGTGTAGATTCCACGCCAGAAACGTGAGGGCTCGAGCATTTCAGGAAGGAGACTTGGTTCTTCGAGTGGATCAGCAGAAACCACACAAGCTCGCCCCTACTTGGGAAGGTCCTTTCATCATCACCAGAGTGCTCCACAATGGAGCGTACCACCTCTACAACGTCGAGCATAAGAAAGACGAGCCACACACTTGGAATGCGGAGTTGCTCCGCCCCTTTTACACTTAAGCATTCAGACTGTTGAGATCTAATAAGAAATACCCTTTAGTTTGATTATCAAAGACACGGTTTTACAGTCTTGTAAATGATCGTTGTTCCTTTTTTGTATGTTCTAAATCCCCCCAGTGGGTGCCTTAGATGCGAATCTGTTTTGCCTAAGTTTAACAAATCCTACCAAGTGATGAGCAAGCCTCTCACTCGGGGGCTTAGCTGCGAATCCATTTCGCCTAAGTTTGAAAAATCCTACTGAGTGGTGAGCAAGCCTCTCACTCGGAGGCTTAGCTGCAGTCCAGTACTCGCCTAAGTTTGAAAAATCCTACCGAGTGGTGAGAAAGCCTCTCACTCGGAGGCTTAGCTGCAGTCCAGTACTCGCCTAAGTTTGAAAAATCCTACCGAGTGCTGAGAAAGCCTCTCACTCGGAGGCTTAGCTGCAGTCCAGTACTCGCCTAAGTTTG
>NC_041384.1:427685848-427686579 GCF_002162155.2 Triticum dicoccoides | reverse complement strand
TGAAAAATCCCATCGAGTGGTGAGCAAGCCACTCACTCGGAGGGTTTGCTGCAGTCCAGTACTCGCCTACATTTTTAAAAATCCTACCGAGTGTTAAGCAAGCCTCTCACTCGGAAGCTTAGCTGCAGTCCAGTACTCGCCTAAGTTTGAAAAATCCTACCTAGTGGTGAGCAAGCCTCTCACTCGGAGGCTTAGCTGTAGTCCAGTACTCGCCTAAGTTTGAAAAATCCTACCGAGTGGTGAGCAAGCCGCACACTCGGGGGCTTAGCTGTAGTCCAGTACTCGCCTAAGTTTGAAAAATCCTACCAAGTGGTGAGAAAGCCTCTCACTTGGAGGCTTAGCTATAGTCCAGTACTCACCTAAGTTTGAAAAATACTACCGAGTGGTGAGAAAGCCTCATACACGGAGGCTTAGCTGCAGTTCAGTACTCTCCTAAGTTTGAAAAATCCTACCGAGTGGTGAGCAAGCCTCATACTCGGAGGCTTAGCTGCAGTCCAGTACTCTCCTAAGTTTGAAAAATCCTACCGAGTGGTGAGCAAGCCTCTCACTCGGAGGCTTAGCTGCAGTCCAGTACGCGCCTAAGTTTGAAAAATCCCATCGAGTGGTGAGCAAGCCTCCCACTCGGAGGCTTAGCTGCATTCCAGTACTCGCCTAAGTTTTTAAAAATCCTACCGAGTGGTAAGCAAGCCTCTCACTCGGAGGCTTAGCTATAGTCCAGTACTCACCTAAGT
>NC_041384.1:427673609-427685838 GCF_002162155.2 Triticum dicoccoides | reverse complement strand
CAAGTGTGAGAAACCCTCACACTCGAGGGCTTAGCTGTAGTCCTAAGTTTAAAAAATCCTACCGAGTGATGAGCAACCCTCACACTCGGGGGCTTAGCTGCAGTCCAATACTCTCCTAAGTTTAAAAAATCATACCAAGTGTGAGCAACCCTCACACTCGGGGGCTTAGCTATAGTCCAGTACTCGCCTAAGTTTAAAAATCCTACCGAGTGATGAGCAAACCTCATACTCGGGGGCTTAGCTGCAGCCCAGTACTCGCCTAGGTTTGAAAAACATCCCTATCCGCAAGGGCGACGAGGTGTAGGTGGATGCAATCCTCTCCTCGGAGCTGCGCCACAAGTACAATGTGCGCTCCATCCCTACCCGCAAGGACGACGAGGTGTAGGTCGACTGCAATCCCCTCCCCGGAGCTGCGCCACAAGTACAACATGCGCTCCATCCCTATCCGCAAGGACGACAAGGTGCAGGTCGACTGCAATCCCCTCCTCGGAGCTGCGCCACAAGTACAAAGTGCGCTCCGTCCCTATCCGCAAGGACGACGAGGTGCAGGTCGACTGCAATCCTCTCCTCGGAGCTGCGCCACAAGTACAATGTGTGCTCCATCCCTATCCGCAAGGACGATGAGGTGCAGGTTGACTGGGACATCCTCCCCAGAATTGCATCTCAAGTACAAAGAATATTCCGAGTGAAGAACAAGTTCCACTCGAAGGCAAATGCAACCACATTCAGAAGATAAACCAAGTTCAGATAAATCTTAAAGTCCCAGAAAGAAGATAAAAGTACTCGAGCATCAGGCCCGAAGGAGTTTAATGGTTAAAAATCACTCAGCATTCTGAGGCAAATTTAAGGCGAGATATAATGTTTTTTCACTCCACAAGAGGAGGGCTTGCAGGCTCGATGAACTCGTCCAGGTCAATTCCGTCAGTGATTCGAGTGGCAATAGCAATGAAGGTTTCCATAAAGGATTGGTAGTCATGCTTTTTTGTATTGGCAACCTTGATCGCCGCTAGCTTCTCTTCTCGAGCTTCTTTGCAGTGGACCCTAACCAGCGATAGAGCCACGTTAGCACCGCATCGGGCAGAAGACTTCTTCCATTCCTGCACTCGACCAGGAACTTCATGGAGTCGAGCCATCAAAGGCTCGAGATCATTTTGAAGCGTTGTCCTGGGCCAGAGTGATGTATCAATGCGCGACATCGCCATGTTCAGCCGAGCAAGATAGCTTGTAACGCTGGCAACACGAGATTCCAGTAGGAGCACATTCATGGAAGCCTCATCGCTAACTGGAGAAAGGATAGGATCCAAGCCTGTCTCAATCCGCCCGGTTTCCTCTTCAAAGTTTTGGCAGAATTCTGCAGATTCAAGGAGTTAATGAGTCGACCGGTTCATGATGACTTGCAAACAGTGAATCAGCCGGATAAAGAGAAGTACCTTCGAGCATAAGGAAGAGCCTCTTGGCGAGTGCTTTCAGATAAGCTTCTAGGTCGTTCCTCCGGTGAGACATGCTTTCCAGCTGCTCGTTCAGAGTCACCTTATATTTCTTCAGACGAGTTGCCTCTCGGTTAGATTTAGTAAGAGATGACTTCAGCTTGGTTATTTCCTCCTCTAGCGCTCTGACCGAAGCCAGTTTTTTGTCAGCAAGGGCAGTCTTCTCCTGAGCCTCCTTGTGTGCAGCTGCAAGGTCGAGGTCCTTCTTCGCCACCAGCGTCATTTTTTCTGCAAAATATGCATTTGGGTCAAACAGAAGAACAAAGGGATAACTTGAAGGATGGTCGAGATAAACAGTCGACAGGCCGTTACCTTCCGTACTAGCAACTTCATCTTGAGCCTTTTTTAAGTTCTGTTGGGCCAGCTCCAAGTCAAGGTTGAGTTGCCTCTGCTTTTCCTCGAATTCAGCAAACTTGGAGATAAGCACACAGGATTTCTACAATGAGTAAGGACATGTCAATGGACAAGATCAAAGATTATTTACTTCCGAGTGCATCAAACTTTAAGACTACTGTAGAATCAAACATTCTACAGTAGTCTCGGGGACTACACCCAGTGGGTGCACTTAGCATGCCTCCACTGGTTCAGATTCCACTCGACACGGTCCACTCAGACCGAGTGGAAGAAAAAAATGAGAGAGGGAAAGAAATACTCAGACCCCAACCGACTGCCAGTAGTCGACTGCGGTCTCGGGGACTACACCCAGTGGGTGCACTTAGCGTGCCCCCACTGATTCAGATTCCACTCGACATGGTCCGCCCAAAACGAGTGGAAGAGTGAAAACAACAAAGATGTCAAAACACCCAGTGGGTGCGTAGATGCGAAGTGCAGGATAACAAGAGATTATATGGAGAAAAGTCTTCAGTTAGCATATCCTAACAGAACAAGTTCAGTCGAAAGCCAACTTACTTGGACATTGGCTCAAAGAGCTGCACTGGCGCCGTAAGCAGCCTGACTGTTTTCGTGCACCACCTTCACTCGCTCCATCATTAGCCCAGCTTGGCGATTGGCTTCTGCAGCGGTGTCCGCCTTGCTTTCCGGAACATGATGGGTAGTGAAGAATGGGACTAACGGTCCAGACACAGCAGCTAGAAGTTACGAGGCATGAAGCTGGACGGTGGAAGCAAGCACTGGCACAGTCGATGATGTGGGGCGTTCACTCGATACTGGATCAGCAAAAGTAACAGAAGCCCGAGTCACATCTTTGGGCTATTGAACCGCTGGCACCTATTGGTATGTCTTGCCAGCTGATGCCTTTTTGTTCCTCCTGGCCCTCGGCGGCACGTCCTCGTCGTCATCTGGAAGCTCAATGACATTGGGAGGAGCTGCAACAGATTAGTTGACTCCAGATTAATCGTCAGAATTTAATTGATCGAGTAACTAAAGACAGGATTACGAGACGATGTACCCGGGTTGGAGGTGACTGTGTCTTCCATTTCTTCATCTACATACTTGTGGGTGGAAGTCCTGGAGGTAGCAGCACTGCAAATTTCAAGATTTCAATCGGTCAAACCTATCACGGTGGTCGACCAAAATTCGATTTGTACTATACCAACGAATCAGGTCTGATTATTACACGGAAACAGTAGGAATGGCCACTTTGATCTTGGGCAAATCATTTGGCGGTTTTGATGGCGCAGCTTTCACTTGTTTCAACGCCTTGTTAGTCGGTGTCGGTGTCAAAACCGGCGGATCTCGGGTAGGGGGTCCCGAACTATGCGTCTAAGGCGGATGGTAATAGGAGGTGGGGGACACAATGTTTACCCAGGTTCGGGCCCTCTCGATGGAGGTAATACCCTACTTCCTGCTTGATTGATCTTGATGATATCAGTATTACAAGAGTTGATCTACCACGAGATCGGAGAGGCTACACCCTAGAAGCTAGCCTATGGTATGATTGTTATTGTCCTATGAACTAAAACCCTCCGGTTTATATAGACACTTGAGGGGCTAGGGTTACACAGAGTCGGTTACAAGGGAGGAGATATACATATCCGAATTGCCAAGCTTGCCTTCCACGCAAAGGAGAGTCCCATCCGGACACAGGATGAAGTCTTCAATCTTGTATCTTCATAGTCCAATAGTCCGACCAAAGTATATAGTCTAGCTGTCCGGGGACCCCCTAATCCAGGACTCCCTCCGTAGCCCCTGAACCATGCTTCAACAGCGACAAGTCCGGCGCGCAGATTGTCTTCGGCACTGCAAGGCGGGTTCCTCCTCCGAATACTCCATAGAAGATTTTGAACACAAGGATAGTGTCTGACTCTGCAAAACAAATTCCACATACCACCGTAGAGAGTATAATATTTCCACAAATCTAATCTGCTGACAACTTTTCATAACGTGACATCATGCCATGGCCCCGGTTATTATTCGAACCGTTTTTCTCAACCAGCTACTGCACATATTGTGAGGCGGTTTTCTTGGCACGTCTTGTCGAAGCAGAGATTGTGTCCCCTTATCACGGGATTCTCATCAATACTGGTGTGGGTAACCCAACCGCACCATCAATCACGACACTTGGGGAATAAGGGAGTTTTACCAGGCAAGTGGGGAGGCGCATGGTTTCTTCCGCCCATATAAAGGGGTAACGGTTCCGCCTTTTTACCCACGCCTTCTTCTCTCCTACCCATCCATTCTTGCGCATTCGAGCTCCAGTGCCCAAGGTCGCATTTTCTCTGAAGAACCACTCCAAATATGTCCAGAGTGGGAGGCAAGTGGATGGCCTCTACCGTCCGGAAGAAGGACATCAAGAAACTTCGGGAGGCTGGGTATCTAGCCCAGAAAATCGGCCACCGTCTCCCGACGGTGGGACAGATCGTCCCTACCTCGGAACCCCACGAAAGGGTCATATTCCTCCCTCATTTTATCCATGGGCTAGGGTTTCCCCTCCACCCATTTGTTCGCGGCATCATGTATTATTACAGGATCGATTTTCATGATCTATCCCCCAATTCCTTCCTCAATATCTCGACATTCATTATCGTGTGCGAGGCTTTTCTCCACATCCCACCACACTTCGGCTTATGGATGAAGATCTTTAATGTGAAGCCCAAGGTAGTGAGTGGTCAGCACGCTGAGTGCGGGGGCGCTATGGTGAGCAAGATGCCCAACATCACATGGCCAACAGGTACCTTCAATGATTCCGTCAGGGAGTGGCAACAGGAGTGGTTTTACATTATTGAGCCGCGAGGCGCGAAGTGGGCCACTGCTCCTGAGTTCTGATCCGGAGCCCCTCTGTGGCTCACGTCCTGGCTCAAGAAGGGCCTGGACTGGTCTTCGTCCGATGAACCATTGGCGCTCCAAACGCGCGTCAAGGATATGGAAGACAAGAATATCGAACTTGTCAATGTAGTCCAGGTGATGTTAGTCCGTCAGATCCTACCTTATCAACACCGGACTTGCAATCTATGGGAATTCGATCCGGACAAGCACCAGACCCTGCGAGAGCTCTTTGGCTGCTTGCACAAAGACATCTAGAAGGTGCTTTTTAAGCCCGGCAAATCATGGCCAGACTCGGCCGAGTACCGCGGGTACCAACTGTCCCGCCCTGCAAGATCGGTAAGTTACCATACATTTTATTCGCATAACTCAAGAGAAATGCTTAATGTGTTTTACACAACTCTCCTAGGGCTGGACGAAGAAGGCGGGCCGGATCCAATGTCCGGCCCTGCTGCCCGAAGAACCGGTCATCCCACTTCTGACGAAGATGTTGACCCGGCGCCTTACAAGGTGCCGGAGAAGAAGACCAAAAAGGAGGCCAAAAAGACCCGGGGCGGCCTTCGTCATCGTGCCCGACCCGCCTCCGAAGAGGATGAGGAGGAGGAAGACGAATCCCCAGCAGGTGGAAGAAAGAAGAGGACGGCGACCGTACACTTGGAGGCCGAGTCGCCTAAAAGGGAAAAACTCTTCTTCCGGAAGAGTCCACTGCCGTCGCCGATAGTAGCCCGGCGTGGGATCCTAGGGCCCAGCCCCTAGTGAACTCGTAAGTATATAAAATCCGAACACATTCATGTGTCCAGACCCATCATGGCATAGTATTTTAACATGAGCCATATTTTTTGTAGTTCGACGGGGTCCCGTTCCGAACAATCCTCGTCCGAGGATTTGCTGAGCTCGGATGCTATGGAGAGCGGGACGCCTGCGAAGGCCCCTCCCCCCGAACATGTGATCAACACCGAGGCTTCGTCCTAGAGGGACTCCATCCAAGGAGGGGCAGAGAAAATTGTGAAGGCGGCGCCTAGAGGTCCGACTTCAGGGGCCGGAGACATGGGGGAGAATATCTCCACAGGAGTCGATGGCGGAGACCATCTTGAATTCGGCCCCCAGCCGAACACAGTTTCAGAGACCAATATGGCTCCAGAATCAAGCAAGCGGCCTTCCTTGGCTGGAGAGGGCATTCCTGTTCCACCGGTGACCTCTGTCCAACCAGAGGCACCAGGTGCTTTATTGGCGGCGCTGAAGAGCGCCTCCATCGTCGATGAACATCGTGTCCTTATGGGTGCGGTGATTGAGAAGATTCAGTCCGCTGAAAATGGACTGAATGAAGCCTGTATCGACCTTATGAGAGGTTTTGAGGTATGTTCTATACGGTTTCGAAGAGTGTCATAGTATGGATAGTAGCCCCTGATACACTATCTGGTGAACGAAAGAACCGGACAGAGGATCAAATATATTTTTCACAGGAAGACTCATTTGATTACATCTATCTCTCTTCTTTTGTAAGCAGGCGTCTATAGCGGCTACTGCCGCTCATACCGTGGAGGTTTCCGGATTGAATCAAAGTCTGGAGCGGGCCGAAGTAGAGCTTGGCCAGTTAAAAAGGCAGTTGGAAGATCAACAAGGTATGCACAAATCTTGTTTGCATTCAGTGCGAACAAATGTTCAGTATGATAGAATATGTGTCATGATTTGCGCCAGGGGTGATTACCGAAGTCGAGGCTCTGAAGAAGGCTGTTGCCGAGGCTGAGGAAAAGGCAGCCACAGAGCAGACTCTTCGTGAGAAGCATTAGGCCAAGGTTATGGAAGCTAGGCGAGAGCTCCAAGAGGCCATGAAAAAATGCGAGACCCTGGAGCAGAGTTTAACGGATAAAGAATCCGAACTCACCAGGGCTCATCTGGATGTGTGCGATGCCCGTGGGAAAACCCGAGACGCCCTGCAGGAGATCCAAGAGGCGAGGGAGATCACGGCGGGTAAGGTCTTTTTCCATGTAAACCAAGTATTTCAGGAGAAAATTGTGCTTTATAATTTTAAGTTCGGATTTCTCCAGGGGTATTTGCGGAACTTCCTTGCAGCATATCAGATGCCGCCCAATTCTACCGAGCCGAAGAGGGGAATACTGTGGATAAGCTCTTCTGGTCGCAGCATCTGGCACCGAATTATCCAGTGCCTTTTACCGATCAACTGAAACAACTGATCGAACTGCATAAGGCGGCCAAACTAGCCATGAAGGATTTGATTATCTGGCTATGGCCCGCCGAGCCGATTCCAGGTAGCTACTTCGGGCTCATGAAGCGGCTTGTTAGTGCCTGCCCTCGAGTTGACGTTATCAAGTGGTCGGTCTGCATAGAAGGTGCACGAATGGCCTTTGCCCACGCAAAGGTGCACTGGGGGAATATGGATGCTGAAAAGCTGATGAGCGAGGGACTGCTAGAGGGAAAGGAGTACCGCAAGCCCGAATTGTATTATGAAAGTGTCATGAAAGGATCCTGCCTTGCGGTGGAGCAATGCACCAAGGACATTGTATTTCCATGAATATAGTCATGTTGTCCTTTGTAATGTGTGAACAAGGTCATTTCTATTATTTATTGCCTGTTGTAAAAGTTTACCCTCCTGCGCAGCCGTTTTATATATTAAACCTGAGAATTGGCCAGTCGTCAGCTTCTGCCCTCTCGTAAGAAATACGGGGGTGTTCGTGATAAACCTGATCACTCTTTACCCCAGTGTTGGGTCCTTTGAAGGAGGTGTTCAGCACAGTGAACCAGGCAATCGGACTATAGGGATTTATCATTCTCACTTAGCCATAGGAGCATTAGGAAGGTAGGCGCAGCCCCTAGTGTTCGGAAGACCGCACGAGGGGCCCTATAGGCACCTGATCGGAAGAAGAACCGATCCATCGCACGCTGCATTGGTTATGGCATTATGCGGGAGAAATCCTTCAAGATTTTACAACCTCTCGAATAGCTGACCAGCTCTCGCCGTATCATGACAGTCAGTTTTCGGCTTTCTCTACTGAGGTGCTCGTCCGGAAGAACCAGGACACAATCGCAGTAGTTCTCCCTGTGCCGCCTTAGCCGATATAGCAGGACATAAGGCGGCAAAACATGGGAGCAGGGCAAACCCAACATTTGACCCAAGACATGATTCGAAGCTGATACATATAATGCTATAAGTTCGGGGTGCCGAACTTCCGTGAAGGTGTTCGGACTTTATTGCCGTATTATGGGTAAAACGAAGCCCCTGGCAAAGGCATATCGCGGTGTACGGATGCCACTTATCAAAAGAGTTTCAATAAGAAATAATAGCAAATAAGCGTCATATGAATCCACATGTTGTATTTGAATAATACGTCGAAGCGTATGAGTACAGGTAATGAGATAAAAAGGGGAATATGACTATGGAACCTACTGGGACCGGGGAGGAAGAAGATGTGTGCAGATCCGGAGTATAGTCGGATGGACGTTGCGAGGAATATCTAAAGATTCCCTTTTGCGTTCGAGCTGTTACCATGTCACCGGCCCCGGTCTGCGCAAAGGTGAGCCTGCAAAGGAAATGTAAGAAATATTTGTGTGCCGGAGAGCGGTTGAGCCACGATATGTGGCATGTTCTGGACTTTGCCGGAATGTTTGGTTGAGCCCTGGATGATCCGGGCTATCCTGCCGTGAAGTAGTTTGGACTACTTTGAATGTGTTCGGGGTTTTAGCTGTCGACTCAAGATTTGACTAAAAGGTGCCCTCCATTGCTTCTGCTGTTAAAGCGATGGTGTACTCTGTGGTACCGAGGGAGAGTTCGGCCTCATCATTAACCGTGATGACGCCGCGCGAACCGGGCATCTTGAGTTTACGGTAGGCATAATGTGGCACCGCGTTGAATCGAGCAAACACAGTTGGCCCGAGCAGTGCCTGATAATCACTGCGAAAGGGGACGATGTCGAAGATTAACTCTTCGGCACGGTAATTGTCTGGTGATCCGAAGACTACCTCGAGGGCGATGGAGCCGGTACAGCTAGCCTCCACGCCTGGTATAATACCTCTAAAGGTGGCTTTAGTGGGTTTGATCATCGAATGATCGATGCCCATCTTGCGCACTGTGTCCTGGTAAAGAAGATTTAGACTGCTGCCTCCGTCCATAAGGACTCATGTGAGGTGGAACCCATCAATTATTGGGTCGAGGACTAGTGCGGCTGGATTGCTGTGAATGGTGTAGACCGGACGATCCATTTGGTTGAAGGTGATCGGTCCTAGTTTGTATTGCGGGCTGACTAGTTTCGTTAGGTCGACATCACTAAGGGTGTGCATCCGGTCCGGGTTGGGAGTGTGGGTGGAGTTTACCATATTCACCGTTTGGATTTGCTAGAGATATTTCTTTTGTCCTCCTCTATTCGGTGATCTGGGCTCCTCGTCGTTGTCATCCCTTTGAGACCCCTTATCTTTGTTTTTGGCGCCTAACCTGCCAGCTTGTTTGAAGACCCAACATTCTATGTGGTATGATTGGCTGGTGTTCTTGGTTTGCCATGAATTTGGCATGGACGGTCGAGTATGCGATCCAAACTAGACGGACCCGAATTGTCATTTTTGAGTGGCCCTTTCCGCTGACCAGACTTGGAGCTATTAAATCCGGCATTGACTGTCATGTCTTCGATGCTTTCACCATGTTTGCGGCGTTTGTGTTTGTTGCGCCGTGGTTTGCCGTTGCTATCTCTGACTTTGATTTGCCAGTGTTGCTTGCTGTGTTGTTGCTACGAGCCAAGCAGCTATCCTCGCCCGCGCAGAAGTGGGTCATGAGTGTCATGAGGGCTGCCATGGACTTTGGCTTCTCTTGGCCGAGATGTCAGGCGAGCCACTCATCACGGATGTTATGTTTAAAGGCCGCTAGGGCTTCAACATCCCGACAGTCCACAATTTGGTTCTTTTTGGTTAGGAACCGGGTCCAGAATTTCCTGGCTGACTCTCTAGGTTGTTGTGTTATGTGACTCAAATCATCGGCATCCGGTGGTCGCATATATGTGCCTTGGAAGTTATCCATGAATGCGTCTGCCAGGTCTCCCAACTTCCGATGGAGTTTGCTGGCAAGCTATTCAGCCAATGCCGAGCCGGTCCTTTGAGTTTCAATGGGAGATACTTGATGGCGTGTAGATCATCCCCGCGGGCCATGTGAATGTGGAGGAAGAAATCCTCAATCCATTCCGCGGGGTCAGTAGTACCATCGTATGATTCAATGTTCACGGGTTTAAACCCTTCTGGGAATTCATGATCCATTACTTCATCAGTGAAGCATAGGGGGTGTGCGACGCCTCTATGTCGGGCTATGTCACGACGCAGTTCGTACGAGTCTTGTCTACTGTGTTCGGCCCAGCCGGATTTGCTTTTGGTATATCAGGCATGACGGTCGTCGTCATGTGTTGGGGCGCGCCCTCGTGATCCGAAGATCGATCTTTTGTGTCCTGCTTTGTTTTCCAATATGTCTCGCAGGTCCTGCGTGTTACCCCGGGCCTTGCTGTTTTTGTTTGACTGGCAACGGGGTGCGGGCTGGACTTCGGGCTTATATGCCACTTTGTCCCGGCCACGAGGTGGCCAGTTTGCCGCATCATACGCTGGAAGCGCAGGCTTTGATGCTTCCTCTTCAAGTTGGGGTAGCAACCTGCGCTTTGGGAAACTTTTGATTGGGTGCTCGAGTTCGTGTTCCTCGGCCGCCAGGACCTCAGTCCATCTATCCGCTAGCAGATATTGCTCAGCTTGAAGTTGTTGTTGCTTTTTCTTCAGGCTTTTTGCTGTGGCAATAAGACGGCGCTTAAAGCGCTCCTATTCGACGGGATTCTCAGGCACGATAAATTCTTCGTCGCCGAGGCTCACCTCGTCTTCGGAGAGAGGCATGTAGTAGTTATCCTCTGATTCTCCGTCTTCTTCCCGTTCCATAGGACTGGCTTGCCCATCCTCCTGCTCGAAGCCTGGCTGGAGGGGATTGTCTTCGTCTTTGGCACTATTTGCAGCGTTATTGTCTCCTGTGCCGGTATTGCTGTTTTTGCTATGGCGGGGCTTAGAGCGGCACCGATGACGCCGGTTCTTGAATTGCTTCTCGGGGGATTATCCTCTATTGCCTTATTGCCATCGCTTTCTTTGGGGGTGTCCACCATGTATATATCATACGATGAGGTGGCATTCCGGCGCCCTATGGGTGGTGGTTCCTGTTCGTCTCCCGCATCGTCGTCCATACCGTCGATGTCTTCGGAGTCGAAATCGAGCATGTTGGTTAAGTCGTCGACAGTGGCTACTAAGTGGGTGGTGGGTGGGGAACGAATTTCTTCGCCGTCCGCTTCCCACTCGAGCCGGACATAGTTCGGCCAAGGGTCTCCTGACAATGAGAGAGACCGTAATGAGTTTAGTACATCGCCTAGGGGCGAGTGCTGAAAGATATCCGCGGAGGTGAACTCCATGATCGGTGCCCAATTAGATTGGGTGGGCATGGACGCGAGCGGTTCGGAGTCTGTGGCCGGGGACGAATCCGAGTGTCCGGCAACACAGGTCTCATAGGAGGTGAAGTCAGTATTCCGCTCTATCACCGCTGAGTGTGCGGCCTCTGTGGCGGGGTCCATCCATCCGTCCTCGGACGGCGCGATCTGTTCCGAATTGAGGGCCAGAGTAGTTACAGGTGTGATCTCCCGAACATTGTCTGATGGCAGAGCTAAATCATGCTCATCGTGACTATGCGGCCTACCTGACATGGGTTCGAATCCGTCGAAGATCAAGTCTCCACGGATGTTGGTGGTATAGTTCAAGCTTCCAAACCTGACCTGATGGACAGGGGCGTAGCTCTCGATCTGCTCCAGATGGTCGAGCGAGTTGGCCCGCAGTACGAAGCCGCCGAATACGAAGATCTGTTTGGGGAGGAAAACCTCACCCTGGATCGCATCATTGCCGATGATCGAAGGAGCCATCAAGCCTTATGATGACGACATAGTGGAACTCTCAATGAAAGCACCAATGTCAGTAACAGGAGGCGGGGGACATAATGTTTACACTACAAAAAAAGACACATCCGTGATATTTTGGGCCGAACGAATTTTTTTTCTGTCATACATATGACACTTCTATGACGATAATTGTGACAAAACCCGGTATCATCATAGATGTGGTGGGCTCCTACTTCTATGACAAAAAATATGATAGAAAATGGGCTTTTCATCCTGGGCGGGCCGGAGACGCAGCTACATGACATTCTTTGGGCCGTCCATGACGGAAAAAACCGTGGTAGAAGCGAGGGCGAGGAAAATTTCAGGGAGTTCCCGGTTAGGGTGGGAGGTCGGGGGCCGAGCAATGCGCGCTTCTCACATACATGTACGCGCGTGTGTGCGAGGCATTGCCTCTAACTGAACCCGAGTGAGGCGTTGGGCTCTAACTGAACCCGAGCGATTGCACTGCAGGCTACGCGTTACTGAACTCGAGCGATCGATCGATGGATGTTAACTGAACCCGATCGAGCGATTCCTTCGCTACTGCTGCTAACTGAAGCCGATCGATGCCGC
>NC_041384.1:427670600-427673389 GCF_002162155.2 Triticum dicoccoides | reverse complement strand
GATGAACTGGACCCCGTGGTGTTGCCTCTGGATGAACAGGACCCCGATCGATCGAGCCGGTTGGGGCTGGATGAACAGGACCCCGTGGAGGGATGATTGAACAGGACCACCCCGTGGAGGGCAGGATGAACAGTAGACGGTGGAGGGCAGGATGAACAGTAGCCCATGGAGGAGTGGTTGAACAGGAGCTCGTGGAGAGCGCTGGTTGAATAGTAGCCGATGGAGTAGCGCGCGGTGGAGGCTGGATGAACAGGAGCCCGTGGATGAACAGTCGCAGGTGGAGGCCGGAGGAGGTCGACGGTGGATGAACAGTAGCTCGTGGAGGCTGGAGGGGGTCAACAGTGGAGATGAACAGTATCCCGTGGAGTTCCGTTTTGCGGTACGCCACACCCCTCCCGATGAACAGGACCCCCATTTCGACCATAGTGCTCCAACACAAGTCCGTTTCCTCCGTTTTGTGGTACGCCACACCCCTCCCAATGAATAGGACCCCCGTTTCGACTGTAGGAGGTCCGTATCCTCCGTTTTGCGGTACGCCAGACCCCCTCCCGATCAACAGGACCCCGTTCCGAACGTAGGAGGTCCGTTTCCTCCGTTGTGCGGTAGGCCAGGCCTTGTTTCCATCGCATGTTCCGTCCAAGCCCTCCCGATGAACACGACCATGCATTCCGTTCCGACCCAGCCAGTTGGCTCCCACGCGTTCCGTTGCCTCCTGATGAACACGATGCATTCCGTTGCCTCCTGATGAACACGACGCATTCCGTTGCCTCCCCATGAACACGACGCATTCTGTTGCCTCCCCATGAACACGACGCATTCTATTGCCTCCCCATGAACATGACAATGATGCTGTTTCTCCATTTCGACCCAGCCATGTAAACGAGCCTTGGCCGTACGTATGCACGAGTAGGCGTTCGAGACCCTGCCCGTATGTACACATATGTGGCCGTATTTTCTTTATTGCACCCTGGCCGATGTACGTACGTGTACATGCTATGTGCGCGCCTCTACTACGATACGTGCGCGCCTCTACATCGACCAGTATGTACATACCCGTTCGCGACCAGAATGACAACGCTACGTACGCTTCGACCAGGTGGGTCCCGACTGTCAGGCACTTCCTTGCCTGCGAAGATGTAGCTGGTGGGTCCTAGCAGTCAGGGGGCGAATTGTTTGTTTTTGCCCGGACGCACTTCCTTGCGTGCGAAGATGTAGCTGGTGGGTTCCAGCAATCAGGGGGAAATGTTTTTTTGCGAAATACAGTGGCCCGTCCGGTGGGTCCCAGCTATTAGGTGGAGGAATCATTATTTTCCGCGTAATAAGGAGGCACTTCCTTGCTGCAGCCGTGGACCCAGCTATCAGCCTCTCCACGTACAGTCCACGTCCGATGGAAGTCGTTCCTTGACCACGTTGACCACGCCGCGCCGAGAGCACCAAGGCGGTGGACGACGGTGAGGCCTAGGAAGGGGATGACACGGAGGTAGGGAAGACTCAGCAGTTGTTTCCCACGTAGAGGGAGTACGACTGTACGAGGGTTTACTGGTTCGTTTGCCGTCGCCGGAGAATAACAGCAGGTGTGGGTGAGTAGAGGGATGGCTAGGCCAGCGATGGGAGTACGGTCGGGCGGTGAGGCTTGCGCGGCAGCACAGCCTGGCGTGAGGAGGAGGGAGCAGGCAGTATCGTCGGCGCTTGTTTGAGCGGCTGGAGCAGGAAGAGTAGAGATTGAAGAAGCACGAAGGCCGTTGGATGCACATCCAACAGTCAGTGCTTGTGCGTCAACCTTTTTTAGGAAATCCTCAAATATGTGGAAAACAGCATACAACCTATCTGCCATTATTTCTAATAATTTACAACCCATTTGCTAATTCTTAAGGTTTTTTTGGAGCCCATATTCTTTTTGTTAGCATTACAACCCATATTGTGGCAACGGTTAAAAAATTATACGAAATTTTGCATATATCGGTGCGGTCCGAACTGTTTTTAATCCCAAAATTTTTACTCACATTCAAACTGATTTTAAAAATAAATGTATACCAATATAAAATCCAACAAATTCTCCACGCATAAAAATTAATGTAATTTAAAATCTTGAAATGAAAAAAAGATATTTGAAACTAATTGCCGGTTTGATGTGTTTTAAAAATGTACAACCCATTGCTCATTACTGATGGGCCATTTTCTCGGCCAGCCGAATGAAAGCTCTCCTCATCTTAAAATATTTGCAGCCCAACAGGCCTGACAAAGCGACTTACTTGGCAAATCACAAAAAACTGGGCTGTGGCCATGGACCCAGCTGTCAGCCTCTCCATGTAAAGTACTCTTCCGATGGAAGTCGTTCCTTGACCACCTTGACCACGGCGGTGGACGACGGCGAGGCCTAGGAAGGGGACGACGCGACAGTGGAATCCCGTGCGGAGAGGACTACGAGGGTTCACTGGTTCGGCTGCGGTGTGAGGCTGCCGTCGCCGTAGGGCCTGGCCAACGTTGGGAATAGTAGGGGGCGGTGAGGCCTCTACGGCAGAACAGCCGGCCACGGGAGGCAGGAGCATGCGGCACGACCGGCGCTGCTTTGGGTGGCTAGAGCAAGAAGACCAGAGGTTGAAGAAGCACTATGGCCGTTGGATGGACATCGTACGGTCACTGGAGCTAGAATCGTTCATATTGACTAAGTTGACAAAGCCCTTCGTCCCCGTCAACTTAGTAGGCCCACAAGTCAGCCTCCCAGCAAGGTGGGTCCCAGCTAGCCGGGGGAGTATTCATTTTTTTGTGCGTAATAAGGAGGCACTTCC
>NC_041384.1:427669400-427670288 GCF_002162155.2 Triticum dicoccoides | reverse complement strand
GGGGGGACGTTTTTTTCACAAAATACGGTGGCCCGTCCGGTGGGTCCCAGCAGTCAGGGGGAAACGATATTTTTCGCAAAATACTGGTGGCCCGTCCGGTGGGTCCTCGTTGTTAGGTGGAGGGATAATTATTTTGAACATAATAAGGAGGCACTTCCTTACTACGGCCGTGGACCCAGCTGTCAGCCTCTCCACGTACAGTCTAGGTCCGATGGAAGCCGTTCCTTGACCACGTTGACCACGCCGCGCCAAGAGCACCAGGGCGGTGGATGATGGCGTGGCCTAGGAAGGGGACGACGCGGAGCCGGGGAAGACGCGACAGTGGATGCCCATGCATAGAGGAGTCCGAGGGTTCACTGGTTCGCTGCGGTGTGAGCACTACAAAAAAGACATATCCGTGACATTTTGGGCAGAACGAATTTTTTTCTGTCATACATATGACACTTCTATGATGATAATTGTGACAAAACCCGGTATCATCATAGATGTAGTGGGCTCCTACTTCTATGACAAAAAATCATGACAAAAAATCATGACAGAAAATGGGCTTTTCGTCCTGGGCGGGCTGGAGACGCAGCTGCATGACATTCTTTGGGCTGTCCATGATGGAAAAAACCGTGGTAGAAGCGAGGGGGAGGAAAATTTCGGGGAGTTTCCGGTTACGGTGGGAGGCCGGGGGCCGAGCAATGCGTGTTTCTCTCGTACACGTACACGCGTGTGTGCGAGGCGTTGGCTCTAACTGAACCCGAGCGAGGCGTTGGGCTCTAACTGAACCCTAGCGATTGCACTGCAGGCTACGCGTTACTGAACCCGAGCGATCGATCGATGGTTGTTAACTGAACCCGATCGAGCGATTCCTTCGCTACTGCTGCTAACTGAAGCCAATCG
>NC_041384.1:427595318-427668851 GCF_002162155.2 Triticum dicoccoides | reverse complement strand
GGGTGGTTGAACAGGACCCCGGGGTGTGGAGGGCTGGATGAACAATAGACGGTGGAGGGGTGCCCGTGGAGGGGTGGTTGAACAGGACCCCGTGGTGTGGAGGGCTGGATGAACAGTAGACGGTGGAGGGGTGGTTGAACAGTAGCCGGTGGAGTAGCGCGCGGTGGAGGCTGGAGGAGTCCGTGGAGGCTGGATGAATAGGAGCTCGTGGAGGCTGGAGGAGGTCGACAGTGGAGATGAACAGTATCCCGTGGAGTCCCGTTTTGCGGTACGCCACACCCCTCCCGATGAACAGGACCCCCGTTTCGACCATAGCGCTCCAACACAAGTCCGTTTCGTTCGTTTTGCGGTACGCCACACCCCTCCCGATCAACAGGACCCCCGTTTCAACCGTAGGAGGTCCGTTTCCTCCATTTTGCGGTACGCCAGACCCCTCCTGATGAACAGGATCCCGTTTTGAACGTGGCCGGTCGAACGCAAGGCCGTTTCCTCCATTCTGCGGTACGCCAGGCCTCGTTTCCATCGCCTATTCCGTCCAAGCCCTCCCGATGAACACGATGCATTCCGTTGCCTCCCCATGAACATGACGCATTCTGTTGCCTCCCCATGAACACGATGACGACGCTGTTTCTCCGTTCCGACCCAGCCATGTACACGAGCCCTGGCTATACGTATGCGCGAGTAGGCGTTCGAGACCCCGCTGTATGTACACATACGTGGCCGTATTTTCTTTCTTGCACCCTGGCCGCTATACGTACATGTAAATGCTACATGCGCGCCTCTACTACGACACATGCACGCCTCTACTACGACACATGCGCGCCTCTACATCGACCAGTATGTACGTACACGTTCGCGACCAGAATGACAACGCTACGTACGCTTCGACCAGGTGGGTCCCGACTGTCAGGCACTTCCTTGCCTGCAAAGATGTAGCTGGTGGGTCCCAGCAGTCAGGGGGCGAATCGTTTTTTTGCCCGAACGCACTTCCTTGCGTCCGAAGATGTAGCTGGTGGGTCCCGGCAGATAGGGGGAAATGTTTTTTTCGTGAAATACAGTGGCCCGTTCGGTGGGTCCCAGCTGTGAGGTGGAGGAATCATTATTTTCCGCGTAAGAAGGAGGCACTTCCTTGCTGCGGCCGTGGACCCAGCTGTTAGCCTCTCCACGTACAGTCCACGTCCGATGGAAGTCGTTCCTTGACCACGTTGACCACGCCGCACCGAGAGCACCAGGGCAGTGGACGATGGCAAGGCCTAGGAAGGGGACGACACAAAGGCAGGGAAGACTCGGCAGTTGTTTCCACGCGGAGGGGAGTACGACTATACGAGGGTTTACTGGTTCGTCTGTCGTCGTCGGAGAATAACAGCAGGTGTGGGTGAGTAGAGGGATGGCTAGGCCAGTGATGGGAGTACGGTCGGGCGGTGAGGCCTGCGCGGCAGCACAGCCGGCCGCGAGGAGGAGGGAGCAGGCAGTCCCGCCGGCGCTTGTTTGAGCGGCTGGAGCAGGAAGAGCAGAGATTGAAGAAGCATGACGGCTGTTGGATGGACATCCAACAGTCAGTGCTTGTGCGTCAACCTTTTTTTAGGGAAGCCTCAAATCTGTGGAAAACAGCATATAGCCCATCTGCCATTATTTCTAATAATTTACAGCTCATTTGCTAATTCTTAAGGTTTTTTTGGAGCCCATATTCTTTTTGTTAGCATTACAGCCCATATTGTGGCAACGGTTAAAAAATTATACAAAATTTTGCATATTTCGGTGCGGTCAAAACTGTTTTTAATCCCAAAATTTCGACTCACATTCAAACTGATTTTAAATATAAATGTATATCAATATAAAATCCAACAAATTCTCCACGCATAAAAATTAATGTAATTTAAAATCTTGAAATGAAAAAAAAGATATTTGAAACTAATTGCCGGTTTGATGTGTTTTAAAAATGTACATCCCATTGCTCATTACTGATGGGCCATTTTCTCGGCCAGCCGAATGAAAGCTCTCCTCGTCTTGAGATATTTGCAGCCCAACAGGCCTGACAAAGCGACTTACTTGGCAAATCACAAAAAAACTAGGCTGTGGCCGTGGACCTAGTTGTCAGCCTCTCCACGTACAGTGCTCTTCTGATGGAAGTCGTTCCTTGACCATGTTGACCACGCCGCGCGGAGAGCACCACGGCGGTGGACGACGGCGAGGCCTAGGAAGGGGACGACGCGGCAGTGGAAGCCCGCGTGGAGGTGACTACGAGGGTTCACTGGTTCGGCTGCGGTGTGAGGCGGCCGTCGCCGCAGGGCTTGGCCAGCGGTGGGAATAGTAGGGGCGGTGAGGCCTCTGCGGCAGCACAGCCGGCCACGGGAGGCAGGAGCATGCGACATGACCGGCGCTGCTTTGGGCGGCTGGAGCAAGAAGACTAGAGGTTGAAGAAGCACTACGGCCGTTGGATGGACATCGTACGGTCACTGGAGCTAGAATCGTTCATATTGACTAAGTTGACAAAGCCCTTCATCCCCGTCAACTTAGTAGGCCCACAAGTCAGCCTCCCAGCAAGGTGGGTCCCAGCTAGCCGGGGGAGTATTCATGTTTTGTGCGTAATAAGGAGGCACTTCCTGTGGGTCTGAGCTGACAACGGGGGGAATGATTTTTTCGTGAAATACGGTGGCCCGTCCGGTGGGTCCCAGCAGTCAGGGGGAAATGATTTTTTTCACAAAATACTGGTGGCCCATCCAGTGGGTCCCCGCTGTCAGGTGGAGGAATAATTATTTTCCGCGTAATAAGGAGGCACTTCCTTGTGGCTGCCGTGGACCCAGCTGTCAGCCTCTCCACGTACAGTACTCTTCCAATGGAAGTCGGTCGTTGACCACGCCATGCCAAGAGCACCAGGGCGGTGGACGACGGCGAGGACTAGGAAGGGAACGAATCGGAGCCGGGGAAGACGCAGCAGTGGATGCCCACGCGAAGAGGAGTACGAGGGTTCACTGGTTCGGCTGCGGTGTGAGGCTACTGTCACCGCAGAATAACAGGGGGTGTGGGTGAGTAGAGGGATGGCCTGGCTAGCGGTGGGAGTACTTGTAGGCGGTGAGGCCTCCGTAGCATCATAGCCAGCGATGGGAGGCTGGAGCAAGAAGACCAGAGGTTGAAGAAGCACTACAACCGTTGAATGAATATCGTACGGTAACAGGAGCTAGAATCGTTCATATTGACTAAGTTGACAAAGCCCTCCGTCCCCGTCAACTTGGTAGGCCCACAGGTCAGCCTCCCACTATGCTGGGTTCCAGCTGGCAGGGGGAATATTCATTTTTTTGTGCGTAATAAGGAGGCACTTCCTTGCGTGCGAAGATAGCTGGTGGGTCCGACATGTTAGCGGGGGGCACTTTATTTCACAAAATATAGAGGCCCTTTTGGTGGGTCCCATATGTCAGGTGGAGGAATCATTATTTTGCGCGTAATAAGGAGGCATTTCCTTGTGTGTGGCCGTGGACCCAGTTGTCAGCCTCTCCACGCACAGTCTACTTCCGATGGTGTCGTTCGTTGACCACGTTGACCACGCCGCGCCGAGTGCATCCAAGGTGGTGGATGACGGCGAGGCCCCGGACATCAACGAGCCGGAGATGGGAAGACGCGGGAGTAGAGTCGCAAACAGAGAGTTGTACGAGGGTTAACTGGTTCTAGTGTGGTGTGGTTCGGCAGTCGGTGGAGAAGAGGAGGAGGTGTGGAGGGGTGGAGGGATGGCCTGGCCAACGGTGGAGTAGCGCTTCATAGCGAAGCATGCTAAGCAGAGCTGCTAGCAGCAGGAGGCGGGAGGTGGTCCCGGCGGCGCTGGAGGAAGAAGACGAGAGATTGAAGATGGATGCCGGTCGTTGGATGTAAATCCAACGGCTAACATGTCAGAATCATTTGTTGACTAAATTGACAATGACTTGCATTGGCTTCGACCTATTGGCCCACATTTCATCCTCCAAAAATGCGGCACGTATTCAACCCATTTTTTCAGAATTTACAGTCTTTTTTTGCGCCATAGAATTTAGAGTCAATTTGATCTTTTTTTCTGAATTACAGCCATTAGCTGGGCTGGGTGAACAAATAATGTAGCGTCCATGCGGCCCGTTTATTTTATTTCCTAAAAAATTACAGCCCATTTGCACTTTCTCGAAATACACGATTTTGCTGGGCTAATTCTAATTATAATGTTGGGTCGGGCCAGCAATGTTATGAAAAAATAAAAAGGGGCTGAGCATTTTGTTATAAATATATTTAAATAATAAGTGATATTATTACATTCGTCCTTAAATTTACAGTCTTACCAAGCTTTATATAATAACATATAAAATAATTTTTTTAGAAAAACATGGAGCATCTCCCCGGTTCCATTGCTGAGAACGAAACCACAACATATTCTGATACAGCAGTTCAAAGAGCAGTTCGAAAGCAAAGGTAGAAAAGCTACAAACTAGGGGGTGGATGAACAAGTTCTTTGAATAACACAAATCACCCGAGCGGTGCCAAAGGCAGGGCGGATACAGCACTCAAATGACACAAGGAAGGTCCAGCGAAGCCTTCAGGTCTTTAGCCGAGGGGCCATGTCAGCCTTGGCGACCAGTAAGCAAGCGGAGACATCGGGCTGGAAGGCGTAGCATGGTGGATGTCCCTCTTTTTCGGCGCCAGGTGCCCATCATCTTCATCAGAGATCTTGAGACAAGCCCACGGGTCCAGCCCCAGAGCAGGTCGAGCCATGTTCAGCCACAAGTGATCGCCAATGGTTTCTGGAGGGATCTTGTTAGGGTTTCCACAAAGCTCATCAACTTGTCCTTGTTCGATCCGGAGGAGAGAATCGCCCAGTTCCTCACCATGTTCCTGATCAACCTCAAGACCTGCGGAATGGAAATCCAGGAGGTGTTACTGAAATCATAGCATTTCTATATTTCCAGAGGCACCAAAGGACAGCTGAGCTAACAGTATTTAAAACTGAGCACTTTTTGGTAGCAATCCAGAATCTAGCGACAGATTCGAAGGATGAGCCAATCTGACTAGAGAAATATTCCTCAATGTGGGCCCAGAGATGTTTAGCAACTAGAGAAATATTCCTCAATAGGTGAGAACAAGACTCACAATCAAGGGGTTTGATGATGTGTCTCTTCCTAAGGTTATCCCTAGTCATCAATTTGTTTTTGGAGAGAAGCCAGAGAAATACATCAATTTTAGGGGGAACTCTCAATTTCTAGATAGCAGGGATAAACACGGGTTGAACCCCTCTAAAGTTGATAACATGATAGAGGGAGCTGGAGGAATACTTCCCCTTATTGTCCAGCTGCCAAATTAGGGCATTCGGCTCGGCAGTAAAGGTAATGCTTTTGGCAATTTCCTCCAACTGGAACCATTGTTCCATGAGACTATCACTAAAGTTCCTTCTAAAAGAGAGTTTTAGGCATTGACCGTCCCAAACTTCATTGACACTTTTGTTAAGCTCATTGCGGATAGAGTAAATAGGCCAAAATTGGACTGCTAGGGGGGATGTGCCAAACCAAGTATCTTCCCAGAACCTGGTTCTGCTCCCATCCCCTATGTTCCATCTGTAGCCAAATTTCACAGCATGCATAATAGATTTTAATCCTTTCCAGAATCTAGAGGTCTTAGGGTTGGAGGAAGGGACAAAAATATTAGGTTTATTTCCTAGGTATTTATGGGCAATAAGAAGCTTCCAGGGTTTCAGGTCTTCCTCATCGAATCTTTTAATCCAAGACCCTAGAAGACAGATGTTAATTCCTTGGAGGTTAGGTATGCCTAGGCCTCCAAAATCTTTTTTCATAGAGACTAGGTCCCAATTAGCAAGGTGTAGCTTCTTATTTCCCTCAAAATCATTCCACAAGCAATGAGACATCTGAGAATTGATGAGGTTCACTGCCCATTTAGCGAACTTGAAGAAGGAGATGAGATACACTGGAATGCTAGCCAAACAAGCTTGTATGAGGATCAATCTACCTCTGTAAGAGAGAAGTTTGCCCCTCCACCTAGAAATCCTTTTAATGATTTTATCCAGAAGGGGTTGGATATCCTCTCTCCTCAGTTTATCATAGTGGAGAGGGATACCTAGGTACTTAATGGGGAAGTTACTTTTATTACAGACTAGAATAGAGAGGAAGTCAGCTAACTCCTGATCAACCATGTTGATAGGGATGAGTTCACTTTTAGAGTAGTTGATTCTCATGCCTGAGACTTGTTCAAACCAGGTAAGAACAGTTTTCAGATTGCTAGCATGTGTGGAGTCACTGTCTAAGAAAAGGATGGTATCATCTGCATATTGAAGGCAGATGATGGCACCAGGGCAGACCTCAGGACAGAGCCCTGCAATCAGACTTTGATCAGCAGCTTTGCTCAGCATTTTACTAAGAACGTCCACTACTAAATTAAACAAAAGTGGGGAGATGGGGTCACCTAGCCTAAGGCTTACCAGCAAGGGAAAAATCACTTTCACAGTTATTTAACTTGACCCCAACAGACCCCCCATTAGTAAGTTGCTGGATCCAACTCTCCTCTATGAAAGGCTTGGAAAAGATCTAAGAGATCATTTTTCACCAAGTCCCAAAAATGCTGGTAAAACAAGAAGGGAATCCCATCGGGACCAGGAGCCCCATCAGGATAAGAGCTAAAAATGGCTTCCTTCACCTCTGTCTCTGAAAAGGGGCTTCTAGCAGCTCATTTTCAGCAGGAGAGACTTTTTCAGAAGCAGAGAAAAAATTGTTTTGTAGAGAGAACCCAGAAGGGTTTTTCTTTCTTAAACAGGTCTTTGTAGAAGTCACTAGCCACTTTCAGCATCTCATCTACCTCAGTAACATGGCCATTAGGGCCATCAAGGGAGTGAATGAGGGTTTTCCTCCTCTGGTTAGCTACTGCATGGAAGTAAGAAGTATTTCTATCACCCTCCTTAATGTTCCTATCTCTAGACCTTTGTTTGGATTTGATTTCTTCTTGAAGCCAAATTTTCTTGAGCTCTCCATGGACAAAGTTTAATCTATTAGTCTCAGCCTCAGAGAGGTCAGTGGTTTCTGCTTTAATATCTAGAGAATCAAACTCAAGGAGGAGAAGCCTTTTATATCTTCTAAGATTAGCTTCCTCATTGGAGTTCCACCCTTTGGTAGTTCTTCTAAATCTCCTGATTTTGATCTACCAATTTTCTAGGGGCAGCTGCTCCCAGTAGGCTCATTCCAGATTTTCCTGACTAGCTTAGTAAAATCTTCTCTAAGCAACCACCACTCTTCAAATTTAAAACTATTTCTCTTTGGAGTTTGATTAAGACCAGAGTCCCAGAGCAAAGGAGTGTGGTCACTACCACGTCTAGGCAGATCTTTACAACTAGAAAGGGGAAAAAACTATCTAATTCTGTGTCACGAAAAATTCTGTCAATGATGGACATAATTCTAGAGCAGCACTTCCAACATATCTAGCAGAACTATGGGTTTTGCTTCTGACAGGGTAATTCTCAACTTTATGGGTAACCATTTTGCAGATAAAACAACTCTTGGGCTTGACACATTTATCCAAATGATGCCCTGGTTCCCCACAGTTGTAGCAGATCACCTCAGAGTATGCCATAAGGCCCGAAGCAGGGGGAGGAGCAGTTTTCTGGATGTCCTATCTCTTCTTTTGCTGATTCTTTCCTTGAGATTTCCCACTGATCTGAGAGTCAGAACCACCAACAGATTGATCTTGGGCAATTACAGGAGCCTGCCCAGATTGTGCCCCCATTTGGGGCGGAGGTGGGCCGTACCACTGCCCAACCGGCGCTCCCCCCATTGTGATAGGGGAAATTCATCGGAGTTCCTGGTTCCTTCTCATCCTCCAGCCAGATGTTGTCTCTCAGGAAACAGAAATAACCACCAGACAGCTCAATTGAAGCAGATTGCAAGCCTAATTTCTATCTTCTGCAGGTTTGGGGGAGAGGTAAGGTAGGGGATCCACTTGCTCCGGCTCCGGTGGCGTGCTGGTGGGCAGGAGTCCAGTCAAGCATTCCCATCTCAGAGCACGGCGTGGATCTCCTGAATTCACTTCTCCTTTCGCCCATCGAATGAACGCAATCGACGGCTCACTGGGGTGGGGCATCCTGTGCTTCTCCGACAAATCTCCTTCGAAGTAGATCCACAGGGCTAGATTCAGCATCTCCCAATCCACATGGTCCTTGCACATCCAAGCATACTTGCGCGAGTGAGAGAACGGATCGGTCCCTCCTTGGCTTCCTCCCTCGCAGCTTCCTCCTCTGCTTCCCTCCATTCGCGCATGCACTGGGTCCAGGAGAGAGCGTCGTCGCGGATCCGCATCGCCCGCTCCCTCCATCTCCTCCCTCCAGTCTCCCGGAGCACCGCCGGCATGACGGAGACGAGCGGCTGGAGCATCCGCAGGAAGGCTTTGTAGACATGTGGGAGATGTATCTTGTACATTTGCCTGTCTTCCAGCCATTCCCCCGTGGATATGGCCGGCGACTCCATGGGGCACGCAAGCGGACTTGCTGAGGGGGGCAGGCGCGCTCGGATTCAGGAGGCGGGGGTGGCGGCGAGATCTATGGTGGCGGCGAGGGTGGAGGTAGTGGCGGGGCGGCGGCGAGGGTGGAGGTGGTGGCGGGGGTGAAGGGGATCGCGAGAGCGGTCATCTATTTGCCAATTATGTGAACTAAACAGTCAACATATAAAATAATTTAAATATATACAATATAGTTAGAAGGGAAACATAAGTTGGACCTGGCGTTCCTATTCTTATATAAAAATAGAACAGACCTCTGCGTTTTCTTCAAAAAAATACATAAATTGGGCTGCCAAAAATAAAACCTTGGATGGGAGGTCCATAGGCCGGTCGATACATGACGGCCCTAAGAAAATACAAACAGGCCAATGGACCTCCCATCCGAGGACGTGGGCTGCGCATATTAAAAATGAAAGCCTAGATGGGGCAGCCCAAAACCACGTTTTCTCTGTGTTTCGCACACTCGACATTGTGTGGGCATTTTGACTGTGCATCATATGAAGATGTGCTGTGCATGAATGTTGATCAGCATGATGTTAACTGGCTGGTAGTTCCATTTTCGACCATGAATAAAACTTCCAGCATGATGTTAACCCTGTTTGATAAGGCCATGTTAATATAAATGCTCTGCCTCTGAAAGTTGCATTTTCTTATCTGAAACTGAACTTGCAGTTTCTTATATGAAACTGAAACTTGCAGTTTCTTCTATGAGAATCACATTGTCTGCACTTTTATACTCCTATGAAACTACATTTTTTAAGTGCTAAAAATAGATATCTAGAATTCATAAAATACTTCATATGCTCAATACTACAAATCTGAAATTCAAAAGACATTCATATCTGAAAGTACTCTCAAAATACACAACACAAAACACAATTCACAACCTGCAAATACTGATAACCCTAAGCTCCTCCTGACAATTCACAACCTGCCCGACTCTTGGGCTGGGGGGCAGCCCCCTCCTATTCCTCGGCGGCAGACAACCGCCCCCTGAGATGATGTGAACGGCGAGGGAGACGATGGCGGGAGCGTCGTCGGGCCAACTGCTTTTCTCCTCTTACAGTTGGGTTCGGTCGACGAAGACTCCACCAGCTCGCTCTGGCAGGACACCCTCACAAACGACACCCTGTAGATGCTCGATCCTTCAATCTCTGGTGGATGCTCCATCCGGGATCGATACTCCCACCAACGCTCCCTCACGATCGGATTCAGTGAATCTGTTTGCTCCATGGCCCAGAGGAGCAGCTCTATGTACTCCGGCGCCGACTCCCTCCGGGAGTATCGCCGCCTTTTCGCTCTGTTGCAGATATTTGGCCATGGATGTCGCCGTCGCTGCTAGTTGGTCCTTGTTGTCAAACCAAGACTGTATCTCCAACATCCTAGCTAGCTTCACAGGGTCACCATCTGTGATCCTCACGTATCAGTTGTACTCCTCCATCGATCTACTTCTCCACAACACCTTCACTCACCGGCGGTGGTTTTTGAATGGAAGAGGAGAGGAGCAGCGCTGGTTTTGGATTAGAACGGGAGAGGAGCGACGCTGGTTTTGGACTGGAATAGGAGAGGAGGGGCAGTGGTTTTGAAATGGAAGAGGAGAGGAGCGACGCTGCATTTAGATTGGAACAGGAGAGAAGCGGCGGTGGTTTAAGAGGAGAAGAGCGGAAGAGCGGCGCTGGTCTTGGAAGTATTTGTTGTTGTTTCGTGTATTTTGGGTCAAAGTTTGACCACGTACTGTATTTGACAAGCAAAATGTGAATGCACGTCACCAAATTGATTTTGATTTTGATGCAGTCAGAGCGCGCCGGCCCTCTCGTCCAATCCTAAATCGCTGTCGCACGCTCCTATCCCTCTTCTCCATTGCAAAACCACCTCCTTTCCTCTCCATCATCTCCACTCCAAAACCACCGTCTCTCCTCTCCCTCTTCTCTATTGCAAGACCACCGTCTCTCCTCCGTTTTCTAGACGCTTTGCTCCATGGTGCGGGCGCAATCCATGGATACAAAATTAGTATACTGTATACTATTTAAAAGTCCAGGGCGGGGCTTTTCCTGCACGGTAGGCAGTGGGGCGGTTCTGCCAGTCGGTTCGACAGAGACGCGAGAAGATGAGGGAGTAGGCTGCTGCAAACGTAGGGCTGTGTGATTTGACAGCGAGTTACTACTGGACAGGTGGGGCCCCGTGATTTGACTTGCCATTATCATTTTAACTGCGGTGCTACGACCGGCGTGAGTCTCCCAGATCCTGACCACCTCCATACAGGTGCCTCTCCCAATGCTCCACCATGTAGTAGAGGCTGGCTCTTGCATGAGAGCCCACTTCTCCACTTTTTCCTTGCCTCTCTTTCCTCCACATATGCAAAAATGCCATGTAAAGCGCACTATTTTACTTACTTTTACTTGATCCTACAGGTGCTTAAGCTTGCCACATAAGCATAAAGTCTGATGTGGCAAGTTAATCAAGAAGAGAGAGACTAGTTTGGTGACCCAAGGAAGAAACGATGCTAAGAGCGTGTACCTAGGTCAAAAGACAATTTTGAGTCTATAGCTAATTAAATGAAGCAAACTTAGCAACACCATTTCATTGGAAGAGGTCACTCCTTGGCAAATGCAATAAATACACGCGCTTAGCACCGTTTCTTCCTTGAGTACGAAGAAAGAGATAGAGAGGAGTAAAAAATACACTTATAGCCAACCTTGTTGTAGTATGAGTGACTAAGTAATGACTATGTATGACATGCCAACATCAGATAGCCTAACGCACTGAGTTAAATCGCCAAGGGCGCGACCGCACGAGCGAAGCGACGGTCGTGGTAGGCGCGACCATGATACGGGCTGCCGGCAGCCCTTGGATCTGAGATCAAACGGTCGCATGTTAAGTTGCTGAAAATTTGCAGAATAACCCTCCAGGATATGATATTCACCCATAGGTCTAGAATCATGCCATGCAACCATTCGATCTCAGATCCAAGGGCTCTCGGAAGCCCGTATCATGGGATAATGGAAAGCCACTACCTTGCCGTTCGCACGCTGGCAGTTCGCTCCTACTCATCCCCGCACGTCCTTCAATACTACGGCGGTTTGCTCCTAGTCGTCTCGTCCATTCACATTACTGCAGTTCCACTAATCCTAACCCTCCTCCTAAATCCATGGCGTCCCAAATCTTCACGATCGGCGGTGAGTACAAGGTTAGAACCATCACCGACAATGAGTTCGACGTCATTTACACCCGTTCTTCCACGACGATGAAAGGATGCCTTTATCGCTTCAGACGCATGTTCGAAGACTCAGATGATGAGTGGGTCGCTGGGCTAGATGTTGAGTACACCACAATCCTGGGACGAGAAAAGGATCTAAAGGATGAAGAGAGGAAGAAGCCCGCCGTGATCCAGGTTTGCGTGCATGACTTATGCTTGGTCTACCACATATGCCATGCCGACGTTGAGTGCAAGGATTTTAAGGACTTCCTCGAGAGCAACCTAGTCAAATTCGTTACTGTAGACTTTGGTAACGACAAAGAAGTCCTGCATCGAATAGGCCTCGTTGTAGGCAACACCTTCGACCTCCAGAAGAATCGGCTGGTGTCCTCTCATCAGCCTTCAATGTTGACCTTGGTAGGAGCCATGGTTCATCCTTTGTACGGTAAACTGGAGAAACCTCATTACATGTTTCATCGTAATGCATGGCAGCGAAATGTACTAGATATAGACCACATCCACTACGCTGCAATGGATGGCTACCTTTGCTTCAATATCTACAAGGGTTGGACGAAGAGCAACAGCCAAGTGTGCGGTTCAAGCAAAGAAGTATCAGCCAAGAGGAACAGGGACAAGGACGAAGTCGAGGACGTGGACAAGGACTCCGAGTAAGGTGGCAGTGTCGTTGCTCATGGTGGTTCTAATGCAGTGTCTACCGGAATAGTTGCAAAGTTTAATTTCAGGTGTGCTTAGTTTAATTTGAGGGGTGTGTTGTGCTGAGCCCCCAGCAGAACTATGTTATATTTCTTCTCGTTACTTTAACACTTCAGTACGTACATACTAGTATTTCTTACATTTCATCTTTTAGTTGGTACACTACTACCACTCGTTTCTTCACATTATATACGTACAATATATATGGCCAACATCATATAGCCAGCAGTTTAGTTGTCAAAGAATTTCAGGGTGCTTAGTTTTGACAAAGAATTCCAGGATGCTTAGAGGGTGCTTGGATCCAAGGGACTTATTTTAGTCTGACTAAAAATAGTCTCTTTAAGAGGCTAAAGTTCCAAGCACCCCTGACTAAAGAGGGGCTAAAACTAGTCTTGAGACTAAAAATTTTTAGTCAGGGGTACCCCTACTAAAATGTGGATTAGTCCTCTCTCTACTCATTTAACTCGTCTCCTTTAACACAGGCGAGTTCTGGATTGGAGGGTTCGGAGGATAATAAATGCTCATTAACTTGATTTTAGCCTTTTTAGTATTTGGATCCAAGCATGGGTGAGGCTAGCATGTTTTAGTCCCACTACTTTTAGTCATGGGACTAAAACGTATCCAAGAACCCTCTTAGTTTTATTTGAGGGGTGGGTTGTGCTGGATACCAATATTGTGACTAGCCTTTTTAATAGTACTATATGCATAATTTGGCGACGAGCGCTCTCTATATGTACCACCTTTTTTCTAATTTCAAGTTTTGCTCCATGGCACAATCCATCGATACTACTGCTGTACAAAAGTATACATTTTTTAAAAGGCTAGAGGGCGGGGCAGTCTAGCTTGGTCGGTTTCACGGGAGACGAGGGCCTTTGTGATTTGACGGCTCATTACTGCTGGAAGGCGGGGCCTTGTGATTTGACTGCTCGTATAAATGCGCATACGACCTGATTGAGGAGGAGCAAAGAACCGTGCGGTATACTCAAGTTTTCCACTGGAATAGTACTGCGACGGAGGAGCACGAAACACGCCTGCCCAGTGCCATATGGCAATAAAAATGATCTAATTTTCTAGTCATCTCATTGTTAGCATTGTTCTATTCATTCCCTCAAAAAAACATTGTTCTATTCATGCCTCGCAGAGAACGTGACACTTGCGGCGAAACACCTGAAGCAAAAGATGAAACACAGGAGCAAAAGAAGAAGGAAGATTATCACCCAAAATGATCTAATTCGCCGCGGAGTCGTAACTGCTTCTTCATCGCCTCCATGACCTCCATCTCCTTGTGCGTCTCCTCCGCCATCTTCATCATTGTGTCCATGACGCGGCATTTCTCGGCGCGAGCCTTCATCATCTGTTCCACGGCCATATTACGTACCTTGACAGCAGTCGGGTGCTCGATGCGGAGCTTTGCCAACTCTTCCTTCTGTTCCATGCGAGGGCCTGTAGCATCTTCATCGAGGAACTACTATTCTCATGCAGCTTCTTCTAGCCGGCGTTCTTCTCCTTCAACAGGTCGATCTCGTGGCAGAGCTTCGCATTGTCCTCCCGAAGTCGCAAGATTTCGCTGGTCGCCTTCTTCTCTGAGGCAATGCTCTTCTTCAGCAGCATCACCAAGCCGGCGGTCAACTCCCCCTGCTGATTGAGCTCAACGGGCATGTCGTCGAGGCTCTCCTTCAGCAACTCCATCAAGCCTTGGATGAACTCCTGCTTATTGAGCTGATCGGGCATGCCGTCGAGGGATAACGACTCCAGCTCCGCCGGCTCGGCATGTTCGCCTCCGCGGCTAGGGCGCTCCTGGGAGCCATCGCCTGCCCGTGAGAGATCTTTCGAGGTCTCTGCGTGGAGGCGAGCCCTCTCTTTTTTTCCGCAGCCTTGGTTGCCGCTCCCTTGTTACGAGTAGTTCTCGACCTAGAGCTCTGCTCACCGGCCATGGCAACGACGGACGAAGAAGAAGCACTTATGAGGAGGAAAGGTAGAGTGATTTTCGGTTAGGTAGTTCCCCTTTTTATAACCAAAGTACTAGCACTAGTACTAATACCTGCATAGTGGGAACACGTTCGGGTTTTGTACGTACTACTAGTAGGTGTGAGCAGGCTTTCGAATGTGATGGGAACAAGGTAAAGATTAATTGATGGTTTTGGTTTCGAGGCCCGAAATGGCTCCCGATGAGTTTAGTGGAACATAAATTTCAAGTACTACTAAACTGCTCAAATGCATAAATATTATGTTACTACCAAAAATTGGCACAAAATACAAAGGAGACCAATGGAAGTACTACTAGCAACCCACGATTTAACTACTCGCATGCGCGGAGTGGAGTAATAATGCCTTTCTTCCGCCCTCACGTCCACTGAATTTGCATGCGCTGTATTAATTGACCATCAATGAAGTGAACGACTTTACACGCGTCAAATTATCACATGGGGTGGATCTTGGTACAAAATTGCGTCCGCCCGTGTACCCGCGTGTGCGTGCAAGGAATGAGTGCGTGCATGGCGTGCGTGCACATCTTCACTTCGTGCATGTACCACCAGTATGGCTCAGGGAGGACAAGTACATTCTTCTGGAACTAGCAGCACGTCACTGTGATCAATCCATGCAAGGAGGTCGTGACAACGCCTACACATGTGCCACGTGGCTTCATGAACTGTAAGAGCGATACTGTGTAGTGTGCCATTGGTATTCTAATTTACGTGTTTTGCACATACTCGAAGTACAAGTAAGGTACACGTGCATTGCACGCATCAGATTTTGCAACCAAATTATGAATAAATACCACACTATAGCATGTAAGCTCTGAGTCATATATGCCTAATGTAGCCCTTTGTTTAATTCTTATAGTTCATCTCATTCAAAATCAATTAGTTTTTATAAAAAAGCTAAGAACGCGGGAATAGGAAAAACATGGGATTATAGTGGAATGTCGTCTTGAATCCTACAGGATTGTACGAGTGTTTGATTGTGCATAGAAAAAACGCAGAATTATTTCAAAGAGGTTTGAGTGGATGGGATGTTTCCTATGAAATCTAGTGCAAATGAATCATATGGAAAAATTCCTATGGTTTACAATCCTACGAATCAAACAACCAAGATAGGAAAAATTCCTAATGATTAGAATCCTCCAAAATTCCTTTGAGAATCCTTTGAATCAAAGAAGCCCTTAATCTATTTTATGATTCATGGAATTGTGCGTTGTAAAGCATAAAGTAAAAACAAATAATGGCAATTCAACTAGGAAAAAGTTTGGGCAGTTATGATACGGAAGATTCTAGAACAAAAGAGAACCACTGTTGTTTTGAGGTTTGTGCATTATGCTTAAGTTCAACCATGGAGTCTGCTAGATTGTACATGTGGCAAAATCCGGTGGGGGGCTAGAAGATGGTGCGAGGGGCCAAGTGGAGGGAGACTATGAGGGAATGCACAAGTGCGAGATCGATGTTTAGAGAGAGAGAGGGCGAACACGTGCGCTGATGCGTGCAGTGGCGGAGCCATGAAAAATAAATGAGCTAGGGGGCCAAGCATTGCTAATCCTTTACAATGAGGGTCAATTCATGAACTTAAACCATTTTAGCAGCATTTTTCTAATGATCACATTCATATTAGCCTTGATATATAGTGATGTTAGGGGGGAGGGGGTAGGGCCCTTACTGCCCCTGTCTTCGCCATTGTGCACGCGTCTGAGAGATGAAGCGGAAGGCATGGATGATGAGAGGGGGACGTTGGATACATAATTAATGTGGGTGTATTAGCTATATATGTTAGTCCTTTATAGAGAGGTATAGATTGATCGATGTGGACGTGGGAAAGAGGGTGAGACCTCACTGGATATATCGATTGATCGGTTTGTGTGGAAAACTATGAAAGACCTAGCTATATACACACATACATAGAGGAACATCAATCGTTGTGCATGCAGCGTGAGAGATAAAGAATGCCCGATATGATGGAGAGGGGGATGTGTGTTGGTGTGTGCCTTCATGGGAGACCGACCTGAAGAAAAAGATTGCATGCGTGCAATGGATAATGCCGACTGGTAGTGTGTGTGCATGCATGCACAAGAGAAGGTTAGTGGTACAATTATAAAGAGAAGACTACTGTGTGGGTGTAAAAGAATAGCAGAATAGGTGAGGTCACAATCAATGTAAACTTGAATTCAAATATTTGAATAAGAGATCCTGATGTTTGAAACCCATGCATGCATGAATATAACAGAGATCTGCACAGTGTGGTTTGGAAACGAGCATGTTGTAATGTATACACATTGAACAAGGTCAGACTGATTTGAATTTGAGATACCGATGGCAGACATCATTTGGCCACGTCGCATCCGTGCATGGACACATTATTCTAATTGGAGATGATGGGCGGCTTTTGCAACACATATCTATATCTATACCCCTATATATATATATATATTATTTTTTTATATTTTTTATATTGTGTGCGGGTAACTTTAACTTTGAAAGATGGTCGTTGGATGAGGCGAATCCGATGGTCCAAAGATGGAAAATTTGAGCACTACTGGCTGTTGGATATCATCTAGATTCCACCAGATTTCGCCACATGTATAATCTAGAAGACTCCATGGTTGAACTTAAGCATAATGCACAAACATCAAAACACAAGCATTTCTTATTTGTTCTAGAATCTTTTGTATCAGAATTGCCCAAATGTTTTTCTACATGATTTGCCATTATTTGTTTTTACTTTATGTCTTACGGCGCACAATTCCATGAATCTTAAAATAGATTATCTTTCTTATAAAAACTAGATGATTTTGAATGAAATGAACTATAAGAATTAAACGAACATCTACATCATGCACATATGACTCAAATATTGCATGCTATAATGTGGTATTTATTCATAATTTGGTTGCCAAATCTCATGCGTGCAATGCACGTGTACCTTACTCTAGTCTAAATGGTGTTTGTGTGTGTGTTGTGCGTGTTGAGGTGCAAATTGTCTTTTTTTGGGTACACGTTAAGATTGTTCTTCCGAAATTTCAAGCCGCGCCTTGTTATGCCGAAAATTCAAGCTAGCGTCTCCGTCTATCGTGCCGGGAAACTCCCGCCTCTTCAACCCGCACCTTGTTAGCCTGAAATATTTAAGATATATCTTTGTCTCGTTGTGCTCCGACAACTCCCTTCATCTCAACCCGCGCCTTGCTATTTCGAAATTACAATGCGCGCGAAAACTCCCACCTCCTGTGAAATCCCGACACACGAAATGCCCGTGGTACCCCTGAACCGAAAGAACCGCCTCAAATTGGTGGGGGTACTTTCATAACTTACCCCACATTTCAGACAAGCGCGTCTCTAAGCCATGGTTCCCCACTGCCATCCCATCCGCCCACCCATTCGTACACCGAGGCCGCGAAAACCCGCGACAAAACCCCACACCCTGCTCCGTCCGCCACCCAGCCGGAGCCTCTTCCCCGACGACATCATCCACAGCAACACCTCGACGTCCCTCATCCACCGTACCGGATGAGGATCTGTCATCGATCTCATCATCCTGCCGGTTCAGCCACACTGTCCTCCACCTCCAAGGAGTTGCCCCGATGTTCCCCTCGTCTTTCGCGCCACCTCCGTTCCCACACCGCCGTCTTCACCCGCGCCACCGGAAGAGCATCATCATCACTGTTTCCTCGGATGAAGCTGCAGCCTAATTGTCGCCACCGAAGAGGTTGTACACTAATCGTCGCATTTTCTTCTTGATTCAATCTCACGGTGCTGCCGGCGCTCGGTCCCGAGCCGGCACGGCGCGGCTCCATCCACGGCGGCGTCGCTGGCCACTTCCTCCACGGTGTCGCTCCCTCGGCGGTGACGTCCACATTAGTAGGACCTGCTGCTGCTTTAGCTCTCGCTCGCGCTGCTGCTTTGCTCTTGCTCTCGGCCCCCTGCCTGGTCTGCTCTTGCTATTGCTCTTGCTCGCGCTGCTGCTCTCGCTCTTGCTCTTGCTTGCGATGCTGCTCCGATTTAGCTACACTTCACTCTGATGCCGCCGGGGTGAAGGAAGAACCAGCCGCGGCAGGGAGGGGGGCTCGCCGGAGAGGTACCCCACTATCTATCTTAGGGTTCAGGATGGGGGCGGTGGTCGCCGGCGGTGGTGGGGTGTTGGCGGGGCGGTGGCGTTCGGATTGCCGGAGAAAAAGATCGGCACGGGGGGGCCTAGAGGGATGGCCGGGGCAGCGGCGGAACGGCGGTGGGGAGTGTTTTCGGGGCGGGCGGGGCGGCGCACCGCCGGCCGCGGGCGGCGGCGGGGCTGCTCTTTGGCCGGCTCAGGGGGTGGAGGTTGAAGATGAACCGCAGGCCCTTGATTTCGTACCCAATCGCTGGAAAATCGACTGACCAGAGATGAAAAAGTCAGTCGACCGACGTGTAGCCTCACCTTGCTAGTGCGTTCAGTTTCGACAACAAAATTCAGTTTCGACAGCAAAATTCAGTTTCGACAGTTAAGTTCAGTTTTGACAGTTAAATTCAGTTTCGACAGTTAAGTTCAGAGATGAGCGGCTGATGTATTTTACATCTAGCACTTTGTGTTTATGTATTTTACGTCATGTATTGGAGATGCTATTAGAATTCCACTCAGGTTAACGTTATTTGTTGTCTCTCTTGTCCTGCTTCATCCTCGGCGTCGTACAACTCACCGGAGCTACTCCAACGACGAAACCCTCCATCACAACGGAGCTATACCTCGGGCTCCTTCTCCAGACGCCTAAGATCTTCTTCCCCTCCTCCGACAGCCAAGTCAGCCGGAGCATCCTCACCGGCCAACCCAATCACGCTGAGATCGACATGGCTTCGCCAAAGAGGTTGTACACTTGTTGCATCTCTTTTTTACTCTACATGTTATATATATTGTCCACTGAGCACTTGTAGTAATGGGAAATACAATTATTTTATCCTACTATATGACAAGTAGTGAGGTACCAGGCAACTTAGCTATCCGTGATGGACACTATCTCTGCGCGTTTGAGCTGTGCATTTGTCGATGGGCCTGGGAGTTGAGCTAGTATGGCAGTGGCCTGGGTCCAAAGTAATAGAAGTAGCACAAAAACATTTTTTAGTGTAGGATTTTCCTTGCTCAAGCCTGCCTACTAGAATCGCCAGTGCTTGAAAGGAAAAGTGAATGAAAAACATCAGAATTGGAAAGTTTCCTATGGTACTACTTTTCATGAATTTGGTGCAAAGGAATGGAGCAAAGGAAAACTGTAGGATTTGTTGCTTTAGTGTCTCCTTGTAAGAAAAACCGTAGGAATTCTAATTTCCACTTCTCCTCCTTTTCATATTCCTATTCATCAAGCACAAGACTAAGAGATAGTAGCATAATAGCATTATAACCGTACATTTTCTTGTGGTTTGACTTAATCTCACCATGCTTTTTTGCATCCTGTGATCTTCCAATTGTTGTGAATCAAACACCCGGATTGGCAGAAATCTTGTGTTTTTAAATTCTCTGTTTTGCACGTGCATTCCTATCCTATTCCTGTCTATTTCCTATCCCTGCATTGTTAGAATCCTCAAATTCAAACAAGCCCTTACTCAATTACTTCTGTTACAGATATGTGTCAAAGAAAACCTTGTGTGGTTTGTCCTGCTCCTGCGGCACTGTGTTCCACCCCAGCTCAGCTGCTCCAACGATGGAAGGGTTCACCACAGCAGGGATCCGCTCTCCAGACAGTCTTTCGCCACCTCAGATCTTCTTCCCCGCCGCCGGCAGCCACGACAACTACATTACCATCATCAACTGAGCAGATGACCTTGAGGACTACACGGGTTCGCAAGAGAGGTCACACTCTTCTGTGTCTACTTACGTTATGCGTCGCTTAATCTGATGACATGCTACATTATCGTCGTGTTCACCTATTAGACTCTGAGCCAGGTCCAAACTAATGCTGAAACTTGAGTTTTTAAATGGTTGTGGGGTACATATTGGGGCAGCAATCAGTACTATCTGTCTACTATCTGGTTAATCTCCGGTGTCTACTATGAGTTTCATGTTGGGTGCAAACAAACATTAAAGGAGCCATTATCTGTATTTTTTAACTAAAGCTATTATCTGCCTGCTATCATTGGTTTTGGGTCTATCCATAGTTTGCTACAATCACTATGGATTTGTGCATGCACTCCTTACATAATCTCACTATGTTTTATTCCTATGCATGCCAGTTATTCTACACAATGGAACTGTTCATGTAGAGCAAAAGAGACGAGCCTTGCGTGGCAATAAAATTTCATGCAGATGTCGTTCCATGGTGGGCGCAAAGGAAACCCCCCCTCCACCCATTTCGGATCGTAATCAAGAGGAAGATAACTGTTATGAGGGGGATTCAGAAGGAGAGGACCACTCCTATTTCCCATGAGGTCTTCGCTCTAACTTGGCATGTTGATGTTGGTAATATCATGCATATGGTGCCTTGCATTTCTTACTGTATACATTAAAGATGTCATCTGCTTAGTTTAGACATGCTTTGTGTCAATGCCATCTGTTTAGTTTCTTTATCGTATATGTGAATCATGCAATGCCATCTTGTCTAGCTAGGCATCATATATGTGAATTTTGCAATGCCACCCTGGTTAGCCAGTCATCTTATATGTGAATTATATCATGCCAGCATTTTTTATTACGTGTTAAATTTGTCAACAATTTTAGTACATTCAATTACTCTTCCTGTGCATCAGCCATTTGGCACGGTCATGGAAAAATCTGGAGTGGAAACAAGGTCTTCAGAGCAGACAATGCTATCTAACGAAGCACATGTCTTGCTGGTTACCGATAGCTCCTCAGAGGAGGATTCAGAGGCAGATGACCAGTCATATTTCCCTGCTGAGGTGCATGCCCTAACTTGGTAGGGTTATGTTGCTCATATCGTGCGTATGGTATCTTGCATTGCTCTGTCATTTGCTTAGTTTAGACATGCTTTGTGTGAATTCCACCTGTTTAGTGTCTAATTACCATATATGTGAATTATGCAATGCCATCTTGTTGCAAGACATTATATATGTGAATTATGCAATGTTATCTTATTGCAAGGCATTATGTATGTGAATTATGCAATGCCATGCTGTTTAGGCAAGCATCATATATGTGAATTATATCATGCCCTCCTTTTTTGTATTTCTCATTGCTTTTGTCGACAATGTTTGTATATTTAACTGCTCTTCCTGTGCATCAGCCATTTGAATTGGTGATGGAGAAATCTGGAGTGAAAACAAGGTGTTTAGAGCAGACAATGCTACCTGCTGAAGCAGATATCTTGCTGGTTACAGATAGCTCTTCAGAGGAGGATTCAGAGGCAGATGACCAGTCCTATTATCCCCCTGAGGTGTATGTTCAAACTTGGCAGGGTTATATTACTCATATAATGCATATGTTGTATTGCAATGCTTAGTTTTTACATCATATACACAATATTGAATGCCATCTCCTTAGTTGACACATCATATATGCGATTACCCTCTGCTCACTTCCTTAGTATATAAATCATATATTTGAATTATGCCATGCCATGATGTTTACATAGACAGCATGTATCTGAATTATGGCATGCCAACCCATTTTCTAAAGACATAATATAGTTATATCATCTCAACCTGTTTACATAGTCATCATATTTGAATTATGTCATTCTATCCGTGAATTATATCATGCCATCATGTTTCCATCGACGGCATGTTTGTGATTTATGGCATGCCAACCACTTTAATAGACACATCGTATAGTTATATCATGTCATCCTGTTTACATAGTCATCATATTTTGAAGTATGTCATTCTATCCTGTTTAGTTAGCCATCATACATGTGAAATTGTGTCATGCTATCCTGTTTAATTAGCCATCATATATGTGAAATTATGTCCTGCTATTCTGTTTTCTTAGACAACATAAATGTGAATTATTTCATGCCCTGTTTTCTTCCCTACTATCCATTGCACCTGTCTATCTTACAATGTCTGTACATTCAATTACTTTTGTTGTTTATCAGCCATTTCAATTGGAGGGAGTGATGGCAGTATCTGTGGGAGTAAAAACACGGTCTTTAGAAAAGATCGTGCTACCTATTGATGCAGATAGAACCACAGTTGTACTTGCCCAAGAACCAGCCCCACCACACATAACCCACACTCATGCAGATTGTACCCCTACACAGTTGGACAGAGAACCAGCTACACCCCTTCTAACCCCAACCCCAGTAGATAGACACACAATTCCCGTTGACACAGCACCGTCTCCACCATAGAGAACCCAAACATGAGTAGTTAGTAAGGCAACTGAAGTGCCCATATCACGAGGACCACCACTCCGAACTCGAAGTCAACGCTTAAAGCAGAAGAAGAATTGTTCTCATGTTAGGTTATGTAGCTATGGTTCATACTACTTTGCTCTTGCATCACTGTATTTACTGATACCAACTAATTTCAAATTTGAAGGATGCAATTGAAACTCCAATGGCGCAACAGGTATGTTTTAAACCTCTTTCTTCAACGTATTTGGCTGTTTGCTGTTGTAACTTGCTCTATGTTGATTTCAGTTTCAATGGAATAAACAGTTATGTTCTCATGCCATCCACATTACAAGTGTTGTTATTGCTGTGTAGTTTCCCACAATTATATTCTGTCTATGCTGCTTTGTCTTAAATAGATATGATTCGAACTGTATCTATCTTGATTTGGCAACATAAACTAGAATGCTATAGACCATACAGTGACCATACAACATAGATATATGTTTTTTTCATGTTATTATCCTGTCCACCTTACTACTGAACTGGTTTACCAAAATGAGTTTCATATACTACATTGTAAACCTGAGATGTGTTTGTTTGTTTCTCTTTTAGAACGCGGATAAAATATTGGAGAAGAGTCCCTTGTTATGCAATGGTAAAGGAAGTAATGCAGATAAGGTTCAAGATAGTGAGACATCCCAGTTGGTCTCCAAGAAAGCTGATAAAAACTATATTGAAGACACAGAGACAACCCCAATGTCCTGTCTTGATGTAGTGTTCGAGTTACTGGCTACCACTGCTGGCACCAGGTCTTCGAACTCATTGCCTGATTCAGTTCGGCTTCTTGAGTCTCAACTTCAAGTTGAAAGACACCGATCTGATGTTATGTGACAGGAAGCCGAAGGACTGAGGAAGTCCCTGCAGAATTCAGATGCATACTTTCTGGTGCAACAGCAAGCGTTGGAGGACTTAAGCGCCAAACAAGAGAAACTTAATAAGCTTGCTAAGCATCTTGCCAGCATTATGGGTACCCAGGATATTGTTTCTTGAGCTCTTCTGAAGTGGTTTTAGTTCTGGACTTGTTTTGCTGTGGCATTTATATGCAGCTGTGTTCCCTATATTTGCACTGGTGGCGAACTTCGATGCCCAGTGGATGTAATATGTGTAATAGCCGTGATAGCCTAGTGTAAGTTGCTTGCTTATTTATTTCCTTGTTGTCTTGTTTATTTGTTTCCTTGTAGTCAGTGCAGTTCTTTTTCTACAGTTTGCGAGTGGCTGCAATAACCTATTTTTTAAAAGTAGGCCACAATAACCATGGGCTAATATTTACTGTAGTGACACTGGGCCTCCTACGGGCCATAGAAATAGTGGGCCTTCTACGGGCCGTAGAAACAGTGGGTCTTCTATGGGCCATAGAAATAGTGGGCCTTCTACAGGCCGTAGAAACAATGGGCCTTCTATGGGCCGTATCATCAATGGGCCTTCTACGGGTCGTATCATCAATGGGCCTTATACGGGCCGTATGATTGATTGGCCAAACATGGGCCAAACAGACTGCATTCCGGCTGTAAACGGGCTAGAGTTGGAATCATCCATTCATGGGCCGACCATAACGGGCCATCGTTAATAGGCCGTATTTGATGACGCTATGAAAATGGCCCAATGTATTAACGGACCACAAACGGGCCGACTGTAACCACGGGCTGAATTTGGCCCACAAGCAGAAAATGATAGTAACGGGCTGTAAGTAAACGAATGTTGGAAATGAGCCCAAGAATAAATGGGCTCTGAGAAGGCCAAAAGATAACATGGGCTGGAGACGGCCCAATGGAAAAACGGGCCATTAATGGGTATAAAGTGATACACTGTTCATTACGGGCCAGTTTCACCACGGGTCGTTAATGGGTGTAAAGTGATACACTGTTCATTACGGGCCAGTTTTAGCACGGGCCGCTAATGGGCCAAGAGTTACAAAGGGCCTCATATGGGCCGAAAGACGTCATGGGCTATACATGGGCCAGAAGTGAAAACGGGCTGGAATCATATTGGACGGCCCAGATGACGCTACTGGGCCTAATTCGGATAGGGCGTAATGGGCCTTGGGTTAGTGGCTGTAAATGGGCTATATGCGAACAGGTCGTTAACAGGCTTTCCATGGGCCGGCCCGCTAGCTTTTGACCAAGTCAAATGGGCCGGCCTTTTCACAGGAATGGGCCACTGTTGGGCCGTGCCACGTGTCGACGTATCATACGCGCCTTCTGTCCAGTGAGTGGATGACATCTGTCCCAACGATGAGCCGACACGTGTTTCCTCTAGCCAATGATGATTTCACACGTGGAAAATCCCCATTGGTCGGGGCTGTTAACGGGTTATCAGATCCAAAACCCGACCTGATAGCTTAACGGCGTTCCGTTATGGTGGATGCCACGTGTCGGTCACCCTTGACGAAAGCACTTCTGTGACGCGTGATTTATTGTCATGGAAGTGGACACTTTCGTGATGATAATTTTGGTAATGTCATGGAACACTTCTATGACAGCACAGGTATGACTATCTTGATTCTGTCATAAATTTGTCATGGATGTACATGCATGACAAAAAAGCGACCTACTGTGACAAACACGTATCATCACGGAAGTGTATTTTTTTGTAGTGGAGGCTGCCGTCACCGCAGAATAACAGGGGGTGTGGGTGAGTAGAGGGATGGCCTGGCCAGCAGTGGGAGTAGTAGGGGCAGTGAGGCCTCCGCCGCATCGCAGCCGGCCACGGGAGGCAGGAGCATGAGGCACGACCGGCGCTAGTTTGGGCAGCTGGAGGAAGAAGACCAGAGGTTGAAGAAGCACTACGGTCATTGGATGGACATCGTACGGTCACTGGAGCTAGAATCGTGCATATTGACTAAGTTGACAAAGCCCTCCGTCCTCGTCAATTTAGTAGGCCCACAAGTCAGCCTGCCACTAAGGTGGGTCCCAGCTAGAAGGGGGTATTCATTTTTTTATGCGTAATAAGGAGGCACTTCCGGTGGGTCCAAGCTGACGGCAGGGGCAACGTTTTTTTCACGAAATACAGTGGCCCGTCGGGTGGGTCCCAGCAGTCAGGGGCAAATTTTTTTTCGTGATATACTGGTGGGCGTCTGGTGGGTCCCTGTTGTGAGGTGGAGGAATAATTATTTTCCGCGTAATAAGGAGGCACTTCCTTGCGGCTGCCGTGGACCCAGCTGTCAGCCTCTCCACGTACAGTATTCTTCTGATGGAATTCGGTCATTGACCACGCCGCGCCGATAGCACCGCGGCGGTGGACGATGGAGAGGCCTAGGAAGGGGACTACGCGGAGCCGGGGAAGACGCAGGAGTGGATGCCCACGCGGAGAGGAGTACGAGGGTTCACTGGTTCGGCTGCGCTGCCGTCGCTGCAGAATAATAGGGGGTGTGGGTGAGTGGAGTGGAGGGATGGCCTGGCCAGTGGTGGGAGTAGTATGGGGGCGTTGAGGCCTCCACGGCAGCACAGTCGGCCACGGGAGGCAGGAGCAGGCGGCACGAGCGGCGCTGCTTTGGGCGGCTGGAGCAAGAAGACCAGAGGTTGAAGAAGCACTACGGCCGTTGGATGGACATCGTACGGTAAGTCAACCTAGAATCATGCATATTGACTAAGTCGACAAAGCCCTTCGTCCCCGTCAACTTAGTAGGCCCACTATAGTGGGTCCCAGCTAGCAGGGGGAGTATTCATTTTTTTGTGCGTAATAAGGAGGCACTTCCTTGCGTGCGAAGATATAGCTGGTGGGTCCGAGCTGTCAGCAGCAGTAACATTTTTTTCACGTAATACAGAGGCCGTTTCGGTGGATCCTATATGTCAGGTGGAGGAAATCATTATTTTGCGCGTCATAAGGAGGCATTTCCTTGCGTGCAGCCGTGGACCCAGCTATCAGCCTCTCCAAGTACAGTCCACTTCAGATGCATGTCGGTCGTTGACCACGCTGACCACGCGACGCCGAGAGCACCAAGGCGGTGGACGACGACGAGGCCTAGGAAGGGAACGACACGGAGGCAGGGAAGACTCGGCCGTTGTTTTTGTTTCCGACGCGGAGGGGAGTATGACTGTACGAGGGTTTACTAGTTTAAATGCCGTCGCCGGAGAATAATAGCAGGTGTGGGTGAGTAGAGGGATGGCTAGGCCAGCGATGGGAGTACGGTGGGGCGGTGAGGCCTGCGCAACAGCACAGCCGGCCGTGGGGAGGAGGAAGCAGGAAGTCCTGTCGGTGCTTGTTTGAGCGGCTAGAGTAGGAAGAGCAGAGATTGAAGAAGCACGACGGTCGTTGGATGGACATCCAACAATATACAGGCCATCTGTGGAAAGCCTCAAATCTGTGGAAAACAACATACAACCCATCTGCCATTATTTCAAAAATAATTTACAGCCCATTTGCTAATTCTTATGGGTTTTATTTGGAGCCTATATTCTTTATGTTAGCATTACAGCCTATGTTGTGGCCATGGTTAAAAAATTATACACAATTTTGCATATGTCGATGCGGCCTGAACTGTTTTTAATCCCGAAATTTCGAGTCACATTCAGACTGATTTTAAAAATAAATGCATATCAATATAAAATCCAATAAATTATCCACGCATAAAAATCAATGCAATTTAAAATCTCGATATGAAAAAAAGATATTTGAAAATAATTGCCGGTTTGATGTGTTTTAAAAATGTACATCCCATTTCTCATTACTGATAGGCCATTTTCTTGGCCAGCCGAATGAAGCACTCCTCGTCTTGAAAGATTTGTAGCCCAGCAGGCCTGATAAAGCGACTTACTTGACAAATCACAAAACAACTGGGCTACCATTTTCAGAAAGAAAAAAAACTACTAGGCTGGTCTGTGGTAAACATAAAAGAAAAGGCTGTCTAGACAAGCCAGAGTGTCCCGCACAGCCCAGTTGACACCCTACTTCCATCTCAAAAAAAAATTAGATAAATGCCACTCCAATTATGGCGATTCATAGAAATGCCACTGCAATTTCCAAACTTTGAAAAATGCCACTGCAATTTTTGCAAACTTTGAAAAACGCAACTGCAGTTTGCAAACTTTGAAAAATGCCACTCCAGACTTCGAAAAATGCCACTAGAAATGGCATGAAATGGCATTTTTCAAAGTTTGGAAATTGCAGTGGCATTTCTCGGATACACCAGATTTGGAGTGGCATTTAGTAAATTAACCCAAAACAAAAATAACTGGGCGAGCTGCTGGGTCCTTGGTGTCAGCCGCTCGTTGTGAAATTCTCTCGTTTATTGACTACGTTGACAATGGCATGGGATCCAGATGTCAGAAATCCACTACAAGGAGCCATTTTTTTATTGGCTTGAAATAAGGAGGCACTTGCTTGCGTACTGCCATGACCTTGGCGGGTTCCTGCTGTCATCCTCTCCACGTACAGTACCAGTTAGTCGTGCTTCAAAACTGATCGGCACGCCATTAAAAAAATAAAGGTTGATAACTAATGCTGCACCTCGGGCCAACGCGGCCAGATTGCATTTTGCACGAGAAATTACACACCATGTTTCGTTGACATGTGGTCCCGTTCCAACATATCAGTGAGACGACAGCGAGTAGTAGGAGTATTTCCGAATGGACGTGTAGGTCGGGGTGCCTCTTCGTGAACCATGGCAAACTAGCAACCGTCCACCGACTCTTCGCCTTTCCCTCTCGATTTGGAACTGCTGTCGCACGCTCTTCCTCTCCCTCCTCCATTTTCCTTCAGCCCTTCACCCTTTCTTCTGCCATTGTTCGATCTTCTTCTCCATGGAGGGAACAGGCCGGAAACGACCCCGTTATTCTTGCCCCGATCTGAAAGATGACGTGGTGGAGAAATTCATGATCGGTGCGACGTCATCACCTCGGCTAGCATGGCAGGTTCGTTCTAGCCCATTCTCGACTCAACTAATAACATCATTACAAAGAACCCAAGAGTCAAGGAGCGGTTTGATCTCCCCTATCTCCTTCGCCGTGACCCTGATGACTGGCGCCGGCACGACGGAGGCCTCGCCCTGTGCAAGTTGATGCTGCTTGATAATGATACGTATGATGTTAAGATACCATCGCTTGAGGGCAAGGCTTGGGCACGCGCAAATGGAGATTGGGTTGTTTACACTGGGTCCAACTGCGAGTGGGAACTTGTGAATGTGTACACTCGTCACCGGGTTCCACTTCCAAAAATCTCAGCACACTGCCCAGAGGTTGAGCACACCAGTAATGTACGCACATTCAAATACGATCATGGTGACTGTATTCTACGGAAGATAGCAATTTGTCGAGTTCCCAACCGCTCTTGGAATTATAACAACTATGAAGTTGTTGCTATCTTCGACAAGCTTGTTGCCATCCTTAGTGGTTTGACTCGATGGACATTGCTCAAAAATCAGTTTTTGTGCACGAATGAGTACTGTGATGAAATTCAATACGAGGGCCTTGTGTTTGCTGCCACCACTCGTGGCACTCTTTTTGCATGGTATCCTCGTAGTTTCTATACGTTTGTCTTCCATCGTAATTATAATTGTTTCATCCACATGCATGCGGGTTAGCAAGTTTCCCTTTACTAATTAACCTTCTTCTTGTGTTTCCAAGGTCCTGTGAACATCCCACCACCTATACTTGAAAAATTTTATAACCAAGGGGGAGATGTCGATGGTGATGATCACGAGCAGCGCCCATATACTCTGTGGCGCCTGGCAACTAATTCCGATGGATCACCTCTTCTTGTGTGTATACAGCCCACTGATGATGTTACTGCTAAGGAAGCAGGTGTCTCCCATGGTCGCACTCTCCGGACCTATTCCAACACCAATTGCATGGTATTCGGGATGGATACTAGTGTGCTAGTGCCAACTCCTTCTCCCTCGCACAGAATTGATAGTCTTGGAGAAAACTCGCTCTTCCTTGGACAAAACTATCCGATGATGGTGAAAGGCAATCCAACTGCTGTTGACACATTTATGAGAAGCAACTGTGTCTATACCTCGGACATTTGGGTGGTTCCCTACCCTTGTACTGATATAGTAGGCCGCTTCAGCCTGGATGATCAGTCCTGCGTTGGTCTCCAGATCGACAACGGATGGCCCGTCCCAGAGAATCACTTGTGGTTCAAATCAAGCGTTTCCAACGCCGCAGAATGGTTGAGTTGAAGTTCATTTCATGGCTTGTTATTTGTTGTGTGGTGAAAACTTTAGTATTTATAATGTATTTGTTGTGGGTTGATGACCTGTTGTATGTAATAAAATGATACGCCTGTGATAAACTTACTAAATTTATGAATGGCTTTCGAGTCGCTTCTCTGAGTGAGTGGTGCGACGAGGCAAAAAAAAAATTTCCGAATACATAATTGTGCGTGCATTGCAACAGGTTATCGGATGAGGCCAATGAACAATAGTAGTACACTATTTGTACTAGCTTCACATGCTTTGCGCGTCGGGCGGGTGTTTTTACTGTAGCCATATGTTAATGTGTTCGCTGTACGTAACCAGCACCTCGAATCCTCGATACTAGTACTATATAGTAGGAGTAAGTACTAGGAGTAGTAGGGTGGCATGGGCCAGAACAAGCATTCATGTCCAGGAGTACGGCACACGCCACCACCATGACATCCATCTGACACCATATTATTTCTTGGAGTCTGTGCTAGAGCAATCTCTTCAACCTCGTCATTTCTCTAACTTCAGCCATCACGCGGCGGGCGAGGTGGGGGTTTGCCGATAGTCGGTTTCCTTAACTGCGGTCCCACTTGTAAGGCCAACTCCAACGCACGACCCCAAACGGACCTCTGTTTTGCATGAACTCCAACGATAATTTTGACTAGAAAAGCAAGACCAAAGAAAACAAGAACCACAAGAATACATTTTACTACTCCTGTAAGTTGGATTAGTGCCTTCTTGATGCATTCATTGTTGATCTGCGGAGGCTTGATCTTGCGTGCTTCTTTCTTCTTCGAGTGTAAAGAAGTAGACGTTGCTTCCTCGCATCTAGTCTCATGTCTAGCCTCTATTCTAGTAGGAGTATCAACAAGTGCACTAATCTCATCCGAGAGCAGAACCGAAGATTTGGTCGGGTTCTTCCTCCTTTTGCCGACACATGGGACATCCAGCATCCAGGTCATGTCATGAAAGAAAATAGAGTGGTAGTTGAAGCCACGAGATGTGCATCTTGGGTTAAACTGTAAATAGAATCTTACTACTCTTGAGTAACTCCAAAAGCGGCCACTGAAGATCTTTATTGGATTTGTTTTTAATCACCAGCACGTCGAGGTGAAAGATGTGCAGGTTCAGTGGGTCCTCTTGCGTTTCCACTGACATGTGGGGCCGCATGTGAGCAAACAGACGATGGGCTCCGCGCGTCCGCTAGCTGGCTGAGAAGAGAGATAGAGGAGGGCTGAGCACGGACTGCAGGAAATTTGTTCTACGTACCTCGATATAGGCTCGATATAGTGGGGTGGCATGGGCCATAACTAGCATTCACGTCTAGCAGTACGGCACACGCCACCCACATGAGTCCCATCCGACACCAATTTTCTTGGAGTCCATGATACAACCATCTCTTCTCCATCTTGTTTTCTCAGCCATCGCGCGGTGGGCGGGGTGGGGGTTTGCCGATAGTTGGTTTGCTCAACCGCGGTCCCACTTGTAAGTGAAAATGCAACACCGCACGCATTCCCGCTTGAGCGGCGTGCCGGACCAACCGTGTGGGGGTGCGACGCGAACACGGTAGGCTTTTCCTTTTGAACTCGTAACTTGTAAAATTTGGTTCTGCTCCATGGCGCGACCGATAGATAGAAAATAATGATTTTGCCTAGAGTAATGAGAAGTTTCGTTCTGGCGCCGTTCATGCATGGAGTACGTACGAAAATTATGAAGTTGATGTGAAAGGTAAGATAATTACTGTAGTATCATATACTACCACATGGATTTGACGAAAAGATAAAAATACATATGGATTCATCAACGTTCAACGACATCCTCATGCCCTAGTGCGCAGGGTCACCAACCGACGTGTGAGGAGCAGCGGCGTTGGCGGCGAGCTCAACGTGCTTCTGAACAGTGCCGTCCAAGGTTGCCCTGCGCTCCAAGAAGGCCAGCGTCCTATCGTCCTCCTCTTGCATGTAGTAGTCCTTGTGGACGATTTGCGCGTAGACGTGGGTGATTATGTCGATGGTGTCTTGCTGCGCCAGGCGCTGCGTGGCGAGCGCGACCTCGAGGTGGACATTCTCCGGCGCGACAGCGGGCAGTCGCAGGGCCACCAGTGCGTCGAAGAGGGTGTTGCCATAGTGGCTGTTGAGGGTGGCGGGCATCGCAGAGCCTGGGCGCGTCGGCTGGAGGCTTACGTCAAAGTCGTCCGCAAGCTTCTTGATGACGGTGAACTTGTCGAGGAAACCGACGAGGACCTCGTCGAACAAGGAGACGAAGCTGTCGTCCAGGCGGCCCCTCGTCCTGGCGGCCTCAAGCAATACTACCTGGAGACATTCCTCGGTGCCGGGCTGCAGGCCGGCGTCGTGGACCATCTGGCACAGCTGGCTGATGCTCACGCTCATCGCCTCCATGGGTCTAGCGTAGCTTCTAGTCAACTGCTCTTGCGATTCAAGTGATCACTCAGCCCTAGGTTAGCGTGCGTAGGTGCGTCGGATTTCATACTACTCCTTGGTCCTCTGTTGCACCTGCCTTTGGCTGTATGATAGGTGGGCCAGCCACCCCCTGGGGCCACGTGTCATTCACCCAAAGGCAGTTCCTCACAGTGAATATCCGTTGGTAAAATTATTACGTGTTGCTCCTCACAGTGAAGTGACAAGACCCTGCGCCAGAGATGACACCTGAGTATAGGCTCCGTGTTCGGCATACCATAGTCAGCCTCACCGTCTGCAGTCACTATCATCATGGCTGTAGAGCTAGCCTGCTTACAACTAGCCCTGTTCGACATAATTTCCCGTGCGTAGATGCCTGTGCATTGCAAGGAACACCAAGATTGGGGGTGGACGGCTCCGGCAGCGGCCATCGCGCCAGATTTTTCCACGGCCTTCTACTCCTAGATGTGGTGGGGAGGAGATGAGGCTGATTGTGAGAGACAAGGAGTTGTTTGTAAATAGGGAACAAGTGTGGGCATCTTTTTGCAAAAATGGAGAAGCTTGGTTTGTATGCGTCAGATCTAGATCCGACGGCTATTGGTGAAAGATGGGAGGCACAACATCATCACCAACTCAGGACCTATTTGATTCGCAGGATTTTGAAAACGCAGGAATAGGACACGGCAATATTACAAGTTTCAAACTGATATTACAAATGTTAGGAGTAATGATGCACCTACGAAGAGGGAATTACTAGGAAGTTTACATAAGAACTTTCGTTACTTTAGGTGGATGCAGCATTATTGTACAAACTAAAATCCGCCGCCCTGACAAGTCACTAATGGGCAAATAAGTTTTTGAGTCTCTGGCCACTTGATGTTTCAGAAACAAATTCAGCTTCTGTGGAGAAATGAGCTCCACCGTGTACCCGCGCGGGTGTGGCTGGGCAGGAAGCGTGAGTACGTGCACTCTACACCTATACTCTTCTTGTATACGTACACCACCTACGTGGGGTTGTGTGAGAGAGATACAAACCTAGAGAGATATAGTGTGTGGGTTCTTGAGAGTTTTTTTGTTGGGGGGGGTCAATCAAAAAATTTAACATATGCAATGTGTGTGAAATAGAGTCCTGGATATAACATATATATAGATGGGGCGATCCACGAGAAGAGAGTGGAGGTATCATCGGCTTGAGGTGTCCATAGAATCGAAGAGAGGGATGATGTGTGTGTGTGTGTGCGCGCGCGATCGATAAAGAGTGCCATCGAATTTGTGTGTGCCCACGTCAAAGTTATAGAGTGGCTGGCCTACTGGAACGTGAGATGGGACATGTGCAGTTTGTCTCTGTGGCATGGATACCTACCTGCAGCGCTCGACTATCGGTGTGTGGTGGGGGAAGAGGGAGGCCCAATTAACTATAGAGGTACAATGGCTGGTTGCTATGTATTGAGCTTGCGTTGGTTTTCCCCGAAGAGGAAGGGATGATGCAGCAGAGTAGCGTAAGTATTTCCCTCAGTTTTTGAGAACCAAGGTATCAATCCAGTAGGAGCCCATGCTCAAGTCCCTCGTACCTACACAAAGCGATAGCTACTCGCAACCAACGTGATTAGGGGTTGTCAATCCCTTCACGGTCACTTGCGAGAGTGAGATCTGATAGATAGAATATTTTTGGTATTTTTTGATATAAAGATGCAAAGTAAAAAGTAAAGGCAAAGTAAATAGCAAAACAATATAAAAGTGATGGAGATTGATATGATAAGAATAGACCCGGGGGCCATATGTTTCACTTGTGGCTTCTCTCAAGAGCATAAGTATTCTACGGTGGGTGAACAAATTATTGTTGAGCAATTGATAGAATTGAGCATAATTATGAGAATATCTAGGCATGATCATGTATATAGGCATCATGTCCGTGACAAGTAGATCGAAACGATTCTGCATCTACTACTATTACTCCACTCATCGACCGCTATCCAGCATGCATCTAGAGTATTAAGTTAAAAACAGAGTAACGCCTTAAGAAAGATGAAATGATGTAGAGAGATAAATTCATGCAATATGAAATAAACTCCATTGTGTTATCCTCGATGGCAACGATACAATACGTGCCTTGCTGCCCCTTCTGTCACTGGGTAAGGACACCGCAAGATCGAACCCAAAGCTAAGCACTTCTCCCATGGCAAGAACTACCAATCTAGTTGGCCAAACCAAACGGATAATTCGAAGAGACTTGCAAATATAACCAATCATGCATAAAAGAATTCAGAGAAGATTCAAATATTAGTCATAGATAGACTTGATCATAAACCCACAATTCATCGGTCTCAACAAACACACCACAAAAAGAAGATTACATCGAATAGATCTCCACAAGAGAGGGGGAGAACTTTGTATTGAGATTCAAAGAGAGAGAAGAAGCCATATAGCTACTAACTATGGACCCGAAGGTCTGAGGTAAACTACCCACACTTCATCGGAGGGGCTTGGATGATGTAGAAGCCCTCCGTGATGACGGCCCTTTTCCGGCGGAGCTCCGAAACAGGCCCCAAGATGGGATCTCGTGGATACAGAAAGTTACGGTGGTGGAATTAGGTTTTTAGCTCCTGTTCTAATCGTTTGGGGGTACGTGTGTATATATAGGAGGAAGGAGTACGTCGGTGGAGCACCGAGGGGCCCACGAGGCAGGGGGGCGTGCCCTAGGGGGGCGCCCCCCACCCTCGTGACCACCTCTTTGATCCCTTGCAGTAGGGTCCAAGTCTCTTGGATCACGTTCGGTGAGAAAATCACGTTTCCGAAGATTTTATTCCATTTGGACTCCGTTTGATATTCTGTTTATCCGAAACACTGAAATAGGCAAAAAAAACAGCAATTCTGGGCTGGGCCTCCGATTAATAGGTTAGTCCCAAAAAATAATATAAAAGTGGAAAATAAAGCCCAATATAGTCCAAAACAGTAGATAATATAGCATGGAGCAATCAAAAATTATAGATACGTTGGAGACGTATCAGGCATCCCCAAGCTTAATTCCTGCTCGTCCTCGAGTAGGTAAATGATAAAAAAAGAATTTTTGATGCGGAGTGCTACTTGGCATAATTTCAATGCAAATCTTATTAATTGTTGTATGAATATTCAGATTAGAAAGATTCAAGACAAAAGTTTATATTGACATAGAAAATAATAATACTTCAAGCATACTAACAAAGCAATTATGTCTTCTCAAAATAACATGGCCAAAGAAAGTTATCCCTACAAAATCATATAGTCTGGCTATGCTCCATCTTCCCCACACAAAGTATTTAAATCATGCACAACCCCGATGACAAGCCAAGCAATTGTTTCATACTCTAACTTTTTCAAAACTTTTTCAATCTTCACGCAATACATGAGCGTGAGCCATGGATATAGCACTATAGGTGGAATAGAATGGTGGTTGTGGAGAAGACAAAAAGGAGAAGATAGTCTCACATCGACTAGGCGTATCAACGGGCTATGGAGATGCCCATCAATAGATATCAATGTGAGTGAGTAGGGATTGCCATGCAACGGATGCACTAGAGCTATAAATGTATGAAAGCTCAACAAAAGAAACTAGTGGGTGTGCATCCAACTTGCTTGCTCACGAAGACCTATGGCAATTTGAGGAAGCCCATCATTGGAATATACAAGCCAAGTTCTATAATGTAAAATTCCCACTAGTATATGAAAGTGACAACATATGAGACTCTCTATATGAAGAACATGGTGCTACTTTGAAGCACAATATATGAGACTTGCTATATCATGGTGCTACTTTGAAGCACAAGTGTGGAAAAAAGGATAGTAGCATTGCCCCTTTTTATTTTTTGTTTTTTTGGGCCTTCTTTTTTTTCTTTGGCCTTTCCCCTTTTTTTGGGACAATGCTCTATTGAATGATGATCATCACACTTCTATTTATTTACAACTCAATGATCACAACTCGATACTAAAACAAAGTATGACTCTATATGAAAGCCTCAGGCGATGTACCGGGATATGCAATGAATCACGAGTGACAAGTATGAAAGAATTATGAACAGTGGCTTTGCCACAAATACTATGTCAACTACATGATCATGCTAAGCAATATGACAATGATGGATATGTCATGATGAACTAGATGGTGGAAAGTTGCATGGCAATATATCTCGGAATCGCTATGGAAATGCCATAATAGGTAGGTATGGTGGCTGCTTTGAGGAAGGTATATGGTAGGTGTATGATACCGGCGAAAGTTGCGCGGTATTAGAGAGGCTAGCAAGGGTGGAAGGGTGGGAGTGCGTATAATCCATGGACTCAACATTAGTCATAAAGAACTCATATACTTATTGCAAAAATTTAGAAGTTATCAAAGCAAAGTATTACGCGCATGCTCCTAGGGGGATAGATTGGTAGGAAAAGACCATCGCTCTTCCCCGACCGCCACTCATAAGGAAGACAATCAATAAATAAATCATGCTCCGACTTCGTCACATAACGGTTCACCATACGTGCATGCTACGGGAATCACAAACTTCAACACAAGTATTCTTTAAATTCACAACTACTCAACTAGCATGACTTTAATATTATCACCTCCATATCTCAAAACAATTATCATGCTTCAATCTTTTCTTAGTATTCAACATACTCAAAAGAAAGTTTCACAAATCTTGAATACCAAGCATATTATTATTAGGAAAATTACCATGCTATTAAGAGACTCTCAAAATAATTTAAGTGAAGCATGAGAGATCAATAGTTTCTTTAAAACGAATCCACCACCGTGCTATAAAAGATCTAAGTGAAGCACATAGAGCAAAATTATCTAGCTCAAAAGATACAAGTGAAGCCCATAGAGCAAAATTATCTAGCTCAAAAGATATAAGTGAAGCAGATAGAGTATACCTATCAAATTTTAATTCATGTATGGATCTCTAAAAAGGTGTGTACAGCAAAGATGATTGTGGCATACTAACAAACAAAGACACAAATAACACAAGACGCTCCAAGCAAAACACATATCATGTTGGTGAATAAAATATAGCTCCAAGTAAATTACCGATGGAATTGGACGATAGAGGGGATGCCTTCCGGGGAATCCCCAAGCTTTGACTTTTTGGTGTCCTTGGATTATCTTGGGGGTTCCATGGTCATACCCAAGCTTAGGCTCTTGCCACTCCTTGTTCCATGATCCATCAAAAGAATTCACCCAAAACTTGAAAACTTCACAACACAAAACTCAAAATAGAAAAATCGTGAGCTCCGTTAGCGAAAGAAAACAAAAGACCACTTCAAGGTACTGTAATGAACTCATTCCTTATTTATATTGGTGTTCAAACTACTGTATTCCAACTTCTCTATGGATTATAAACTATTTTACTAGCCATAGATTCATCAAAATAAGCAAACAACACACGAAAAACAGAATCTGTCAAAAACAGAACAGTCTGTAGTAATCTGTAGCTAGCGCAAGATCTGGAACCCCAAAAATTCTAAAATAAATTTCTGGACGTGAGGAATTTCCTATTAATCATCTTCAAAAAGAATTAACTAAATATCACTCTTCAAATAAAAATTACAGCAGTTCTCGTGAGCGCTAAAGTTTCTTTTTTTTACAGCAAGTTCAACAAGACTTTCCCCAAGTCATCCCAACGGTTCTACTTGGCACAAACACTAATTAAACACAAAAAACACAAGGAAAACAGAGGATAAATAATATATTTATTACTAAACAGGAGCAAAAAGCAAGGAATAGAAATAAAATTGGGTTTCCTCCCGACAAGCGCTATCGTTTAACGCCCCTAGCTAGGCATAACGAGCAAGTATAGATCTAAGTATTGCCATCTTTGGTAGGCAATCCATAAGTGGCTCTCATGATAGTCTCATATGGTAATTTTATTTTCTTTCTTGGGAAGTGTTCCATGCCCTTTTTTAATGAAATTGAAATCTAATATTCCCTTCCTTCATATCAATAATCGCACCAACCGTTCTAAGGAAAGGTCTACCAAGAATAATAGGGCAAGAAGGATTGCAATCTATATCAAGAACAATGAAATCTACGGGCACATAATTCCTATTTGCAACAATAATAACATCATTAATTCTTCCCATAGGTTTCTTAATAGTGGAATCCACAAGATGCAAGTTTAGAGAGCAATCATCAAAATTACGGAAATCTAGTAAATCACACAAAGTCTTGGGAATAGTAGAGACACTAGCACCCAAATCACACAAAGCATAAAACTCATGATCTTTAATTTTAATTTTAATAGTTGGTTCCCACTCATCATAGAGTTTTCTAGGGATAGAAACTTTCAACTCAAGTTTTTCTTCATAAGATTGCATCAAGGCATCAACAATATGTTCGATGAAGGCTTTATTTCGACTATAAGCATGTGGAGAATTTAGCATGGATTGCAACAAGGAAATACAATCAATCAAAGAGCAATTTTCATAATTAAATTCCTTGAAATCCAATATAGTGGGTTTAGCAACATCTAGATTTTTATTTCTTTCAATCCCACTTTCATCAATTTCATCATTAAGATCTAAACACTCCAAATTTTTAGAATGCCTCCTAGGTAAAGGAAGATCATATTCAGTTTCATCAAGATTCATATTGCAAAATAAAGATTTAATTGGAGACACATCAATAACTTTTAGATCTTCATGTTGATTTTCATAGTAATTGGAAGAACACGCTTTAATAAAGGCATCTTTGGAAGCACGCATCCTAGCGGTTCTTTCTTTACACTCATCAATTGAAATTCTCATGGCTTTTAGAGACTCATTAATATCATGCTTCAGTGGAATAGATCTAAGTTTCAAAGCATCAACATCAAGAACAATTCTATCAACGTTCCTAGCCAAAACATCAATCTTAAGCAATTTTTCTTCAATCATAGCATTAAAATTCTTTTGCGAAGAAATAAATTATTTAATATTAGATTCAAAATAAGAGGGCATCTTATTATAATTTCCATAAGAGTTGTTGTAGGAATTCCCATAATTATTAGAATGATTACTAGGATATGGCCTAGGATTAAAATTCCCTCTATAAGCGTTGTTACCAAAATTATTCCTACCAACAAAATTCACATCCATAGATTCATTGTTATTCTCAATCAAAGTAGACAAAGGCATATCATTAGGATCAGAAGAAACACTCTTAGTAGGAAATAATTTCATAAGTTCATCCATCTTTTCACTCAACACATTAATTTCTTCTATCGCATGCACTTTTTTATTAGAAGTTCTTTCAGTATGCCATTGAGAATAATTAACCATAATATTATCTAGGAGTTTAGTAGCATCTCCTAAAGTGATTTCCATAAAAGTGCCTCTTGCGGCCGAATCTAAAAGATTTCTAGAAGCAAAATTCAATCCGGCATAAAATTTTTGTATAATCATCCACAAATTCAATCCATGAGTAGGGCAATTACGTATCATTAATTTCATTCTCTCCCAAGCTTGTGCAACATGTTCACGATCAAATTGCTTATAGTTCATTATATCATTTCTAAGAGAGATGATCTTAGTGGGAGGAAAATATTTAGAGATCAAAGCATCTTTGCATTTGTTCCATGAATCAATACTATTCTTAGGCAAAGACGAAAACCAAGCTTTAGCACGTTCTCTAAGCAAAAAAGGAAATAGATTCAACTTAACAACGTCATTATTGACATCATTTTTCTTTTGCACATCACATAAGTCGACAAAGCTATTCAGATGAGTAGCGGCATCTTCACTAGGAAGGCCGACGAATTGATCTTTCATAACAAGATTCAACAAAGCAGTATTAATTTCACAAGATTCAGCATCGGTAAGAGGAGCAATCGGAGTGCTAAGGAAATCATTTTTATTGGTATTGGTGAAGTCACACAATTTGGTAGTATCTTGAGCCATCGCGACAAACAAGCAATCTAACACACGGGCAAACAAAAAGCAAGCGGACAAAAAGAGGCAAACAGAGAGGGAGGATAGAGAGAGAGGGCGAATAAAACGGCAAGGGTGAATTGGGGGGAGAGGAAAATGAGAGGCAAATGGCAAATAATGTAATGCGAGAGATAGGGATTGTGATGGCTACTTGGTATATTGACTTTTTGCGTAGACTCCCCGGCAACAGCGCCAGAAATTCTTCTTGCTACGTCTTGAGCTTGCGTTGGTTTTCCCCGAAGAGGGAGGGATGATGCAGCAGAGTAGCGTAAGTATTTCCCTCAGTTTTTGAGAACCAAGGTATCAATCCAGTAGGAGCTCATCCTCAAGTCCCTCATACCTGCACAAAGCGATAGCTACTCGCAACCAACGCGATTAGGGGTTGTCAATCCCTTCACGGTCACTTACGAGAGTGAGATCTGATAGATAGAATATTTTTGGTATTTTTTGATATTAAGATGCAAAGTAAAAAGTAAAGGCAAAGTAAATAGCAAAACAATATAAAAGTGATGGAGATTAATATGATGAGAATAGACCCGGGGGCCGTAGGTTTCACTAGTGGCTTCTCTCAAGAGCATAAGTATTCTACGGTGGGTGAACAAATTATTGTTGAGCAATTGATAGAATTGTGCATAATCATGAGAATATCTAGGCATGATCATGTATATAGGCATCACGTCCGTGACAAGTAGATCGAAACGATTCTGCATCTACTACTATTACTCCACTCATCGACCACTACCCAGCATGCATCTAGAGTATTAAGTTAAAAACAGAGTAACGCCTTAAGCAAGATGACATAATGTAGAGAGATAAATTCATGCAATATGAAATAAACCCCATCTTGTAATCCTCGATGCCAACGATACAATACGTGCCTTGCTGCCCCTTCTATCACTGGGTAAGGACACCGCAAGATCGAACCCAAAGCTAAGCACTTCTCCCATGGCAAGAACTACCAATCTAGTTGGCCAAACCAAATGGATAATTCAAAGAGACTTGCAAAGATAACCAATCATGCATAAAAGAATTCAGAGAAGATTCAAATATTATTCATAGATAGACTTGATCATAAACCCACAGTTCATCGGTCTCAACAAACACACCGCAAAAATAAGATTACATCGAATAGATCTCCACAAGAGAGGGGGAGAAATTTGTATTGAGATTCAAAGAGAGAGAAGAAGCCATCTAGCTACTAACTATGGACCCGAAGGTCTGAGGTAAACTACTCACACTTCATCGGAGGGGCTAGGATGATGTAGAAGACCTCCGTGATGACGGCCCTTTTCTGGCGAAGCTCCGGAACAGGCCCCAAGATGGGATCTCGTGGATACAGAAAGTTGCGGCGGTGGAATTAGGTTTTTGGCTCCTGTTCTGATCGTTTGGGGGTACGTGTGTATATATAGGAGGAAGGAGTATGTCGGTGGAGCACCGAGGGGCCCACGAGGCAGGGGCGCGCCCTAGGGGGGCGCCCCCCACCCTTGTGACCACCTCTTTGATCCCTTGCAGTAGGGTCCAAGTCTCCTGGATGACGTTCGATGAGAAAATCACATTTCCGAAGATTTTATTCCGTTTGGAATCCGTTTGATATTTTGTTTATCCGAAACACTGAAAAAGGCAAAAAACAGCAATTCTGGGCTGGGCCTCCGGTTAATAGTTTAGTCCCAGAAATAATATAAAAGTGGAAAATAAAGCCCAATATAGTCCAAAACAGTAGACAATATAGCATGGAGCAATCAAAAATTATAGATACGTTGGAGACGTATCACTGGTATATGTGTGGAGGAAATATACATATCCGAATTTCCAAGGTAGGAAATATACATATCCGAATTTCCAAGCTTGCCTTCCACACAAAGGAGAGTCCCATCCGGACACGGGATGAAGTCTTCAATCTTGTATCTTCATAGTCCAACAGTCCGGCCAAAGTATATAGTCCGACTGTCCAAGGACCCCCTAATCCAGGACTCCCTCAGTCGGCGCTGGAGACGGTGCAGCTTTCGGTTGCTTTGGTGCCCTCTTAGTCGGCACTGGAGAAGGCGTCCGAGGGCGCTTAGACAATTGTCCAGTCGGTGCGGTCACTTTGTTGGGGATGCTTGCCGGGTCATGGGCGTGCTAGGATCGTTTTTCCCTGGGGAGGTGAGTCGACCTCTTCTTCATCACTTGGGTCGTCACTCTCCTCGTCCTCCTCTTCATCAGAGCGCCACTCGCCGCTCTCACCTCAGCTCGCCTCCCCCTCCGGATCCTACTCTTGCTCCCCATTGGGCATCGAATACATCTCAATAAGGGCCTGAAAGATGACAAGCGAAGCAAAAATCAGTCAGTTGTCAACAAGCGATTACATGATGAATCAAGAGAACACTCGGCAACCCAGAGTCGGACCTTGTCTGGTTGGCGCGAATTGTCGAATGGAGGGACTCTCCTGGACTCTCCTGGACCCCCTGGGGTTATCCTTGTTGCCAGTGATGCTTTTCAGCCACTTCTCCACCGTTTCCTCGTCAACCTCCTCTGGGTGGATCCGAGTGGAATCCTCAATACCCGAGTACATCCACATTAGATGGTCACAGGCTTGGAGCGGCTGGATGCGTCATTTAAGGAAGACCTCCAACAGATCCATACCGCTCACGTCGTCCCGGACGAGCTGGAGCACCCGCTCGACCAACACCTTCACCTGCGCTTTCTCCTATGGGATCACTTTCAAAGCGGAGGGCTTCTCGACCCGAGCCATGGAGAAAGCAGGAAGTCTGGTCGACTGACCTGGAGTCGGCTGGCCTTTGCAATAAAACCAGGCCGACTGCCATCCTCGGACCGACCCAGGAAGGATCATGGTTGGGAAAGTGCTTTTACCTCTCATTTGAATCCCAAGACCCCCGCACATCTGAATCACGTGCGCCCTCTCGTCACTTGGGTTGGCCTTCTTGACCGACTGGGAACGACACATGAAAATATGCTTGAAAAGACCCTAGTGTGGCCTACAACCTAAGAAGTTCTCGCACATGGACACATATGCAGCGAGATATACGATGGTGTTGGGAGTAAAGTGGTGGAGTTGTGCTCCAAAGAAGTTTAGGAATCCCCGGAAAAAAGATGGGGAGGTAAAGAAAATCCACGGTCAACATGGGTGGCGAGGAGAACGCACTCACCCTCTCGCGGATGCGGTTCGGTCTCGCCTTCCGAGAGCCGCGCCGATTCGTGGGGAATCAGCCCCCCCCCCTCGACCAGATCATCGATGTCGTCCTGACTAACCATCGACCGAATCCAGTCGCCCTGGATCCAGCCGCGCGACAGGCCAGACCTTGACGAAGATCCGCCCCGGCTGGACTTCTTCCCCTTCGCCTTTGTCGTCACCTTCTTCGCGCGCTCCAGAGCCACCGTCTTCTCCTTCCCCATGGCCGCGGGCGAAACTCTAACAAAGGAGCGACGTCGGGAGTAGAGGTGGATGTGGTGAAGAGAGCAGAGGAGAAAGAAGGAGAACGGGAACACACTGTGCAGAAAGCCCCAATCTGGCACCTTATATGAGGCTGCTTCCGAGTGGCTAACCTGTGGGTCCGGACGATCCTATCAAATCCCGCAACAGTAGCGCGCGAGGTACATGGTGAAAAAGGTGGTGTGGTGATCGAGGCGGCCTTGCCTAATCCCGTCCGATTACTGCGGCCTCCTCCGTCCCACGCCCTTCCCCCAAATATGAATCCCACGATATCCACGAGCAGTAGGGCAACCTGTCAGACGAAAGATTTTTTCCATATCAGTACTCAAAGCATCATAGTAAAAGTTCACTCGGCAAAATCAAGAATGGGTCAAGGCAACTGAAAAAGAAGTTGAAGTCATCATGATGGTTCATTTGGTCCCAATAAGACGCTTCCGAAGCGCAAAAATTGAATCAGAGGTGCTCTCAACTCCTTCTCCACTCAAGCCCTGAACCATTCGGGGGCTAATGATGAAGCTATGTACCTAGGGTAGGGTCATAGGCCGGACCTAGACACCCTCCCCTAGGACGCCATCTTAAAACCAGAAGCATTGAAGGGATAGCATCATCCACTCGACCACAAGTCATTCCACTCGGAAGGTTCAAGATCACTTGACCGCAATAATTATCACTCAACGGCAGAAGACCTAAACTCACTCTGCACGGCAACGGTCGGACATTTACTTCATAAACTTAATAGGCATTTATGTCACTTAATTACTAGCGTTACCAGTAATGCCTCCTTCTTAATGTACTTCAAACCCTTCGTAACATGGGCTAGCTGGGGTCCTAGCGCACTCTATATAAGCCACCCCCCTCCACTGGCACAAGGGTTCGCACCCTCTGTAAACACACACTTACATAATCCAGTCGACCGCCTCAGGGCACCGAGACGTAGGTCTATTACTTCCTCCGCGAAGGGCCTGAACTCGTAAAACTCGTGTGTACAAATTCGCCATAGCTAGGATCTTACCTCCTCATACCTACCCCCCATTCTAGTGTCAGTCTTAGATCCACGACACGAGGGACTTGCGTGTAGTCTCCTACTGGATTGATACCTTGGTTCTCAAAAACTGAGGGAAATACTTATGCTACTTTGCTACATCACCCTTTACTCTTCCAGGGAAAACCAACGCAGTGCTCGATAGGTAGCAAGAAGGATTTCTGGCGCCGTTGCTGGGGAGATCTACGCACAAGTCAAGACATACCAAGTACCCATCACAAACTCTTATCCCTCGCATTACATTATTTGCCATTTGCCTCTCGTTTTCCTCTCCCCCACTTCACCTTTGCCTTTGCCTTTTCTTCGCCCTCTTCCCGTATGTCTTTTTGTTTGTGTTTCCACGTGCTTTCTATTTTCTTGCATCTTTTCTCGCTAAAAATCTAGTGATATGGATCCACTTAAAGTGTTCTACTTGGATCATCTTCAGTCCTTATGCGCTCGTGCTGAAACCCCAACTAGCCTAGTTGATGGGATATCTTTAGATGAGCATGCTCATTTTGTGTGTCACCGTTTGTCTGAAAAAGGGAAACTCTTATGGGATCAAATAACCAGATTGTTGTGTTATGCTTGGAATCTTTGTGAAATTTTTGATTTTACTTGTTGCTCAAAGAACCCTAAAAATCACCTTCCCTACCTATGTGAGTTTAATGAAAATGAAATCTTATCTTCTTATGCAAAGGGTGTTTATAGTTACTACAATATCGAACAAATTGAAGAATTTGTTGCTTTTAAGGGTGCTTATGAAGTTGCTTATTTGATTGAAAAGTATGATATTACTCTCTATGAATCTGAATATCTTGACATACTTAAATATTGCTATGAAAACTATGCTCATAATGTCTATGTCAAAGAATTTATTGAAAGAATGACCGTTGCTTTGGAAGAAAATAGTGATATGCATGAATCTATAGATAATTATGATTCTGATGATTTGATTAAAATATCCCTTGATGAACATGATGCTTGCTATTCTTGTGGCCATGATGCCAATATTTATGAAGATGAATTTGCTATAGTTCTTTATGTTAAACATGAGATCGTTGCTATTGCACCCATACTTGATAGTTCCTTTGATGAAAAACATGATTGCAATGTTGTTATTATAAATTCTATTAATGTCAATTGTGCTAATAATATGCAAAACCCTAATCTTGGGGATGCTACTTGTTGCAATGATCATGATTGGGGTGATTCTTCTTATGATCTTAAAAAATATTTAAGCCCCATGATGAATATGAGATTGATAATAGTGTTTGCAATATTATTGAAAGTGGGTTTGGAAGAGTGTCAACTTTAGATCCCACATATTTGGATAATGTTCAATCTTATGAAATTTTTGATAAAAGTGGGTTTGGAGAGGTCATGACTTTAGTTAATTTTAATCCCACTATTTTGGAAGAGTGTCAACTTTGCATACATGTGGATCGTGTTAAGAATACGTTTTGTGATAGCTATACTGTAGAATTTGATTATGATCCTACATGTAATTATTATGAGAGAGGAAAATATGGTTGTATAATTTTCAGGTTACTAAAACACCTCTCGTTATGTTGAGATTGCTATTGTTTCTTCCCGCTTCCTTGCATATGCTAGTTTTTGCTTGCTATGATAATTTGTTTGCCTATAACATGCCTATTCATAGGAAGTATGCTAGACTTAGATGTGTTTGTCACGTGTTTCATGATGCTCTCTTTGCGCTTCAATTCATGTCTTTCATGTGAGCATCATTGAAATTATCAATGCCTGGCTAGGGGCGTTAAACGATAGCGCTTGTTGGGAGGCAACCCAATTTTATTTTTGTTCCTTGCTTTTTGGTTCTGTTTAGTAATAAATAATTCATCTAGCCTCTGTTTATATGTGGTTTTATGCTTTTAATTAGTGTTTGTGCCAAGTAGAACCTTTGGGAAGACTTGGGGAAAGTCTTTGCGATCTTGCTGTAAAAAACAGAAACTTTAGTGCTCACGAGATTTCTGCCATTTATTACTGGAGAGTGCGGTTAGGTTGATTCTTTTTGCAGATGATTAATAGATAAATTCCTCACGTCCAGAAATTTCTTTTAGAATTTTTGGGGTTACAGAAGTATTCGAAACCTACATATTACTACAGACTGTTCTTTTTTTGACAGATTCTGTTTTTCGTGTGTTGTTTGCTTATTTTGATGAATCTATGGCTAGTATCGGAGGTTATGAACCATAGAGAAGTTGGAATACAGTAGGTTTAACACAAAAATAAATAAATAATGAGTTCATTACAGTACCTTAAGTGGTGGTTTGTTTTCTTACACTAACGGAGCTCATGAGATTTTCTGTTTAAGTTTTGTGTTGTGAAGTTTTCAAGTTTTGGGTAAAGATTTGATGGATTATGGAATAAAGAGTGGCAAGAGGCTAAGCTTGGGGATGCCCAAGGCACCCCAAGGTAAAATTCAATGACAACCAAAATCCTAAGCATGGGGATGCCCCAGAAGGCATCCTCTCTTTTGTCTTCTTCTATCTGTAACTTTACTTGAGGCTATATTTTTATTCACCACATGATATGTGTTTTGCTTGGGGCGTCTTGTATGATTTGAGTCTTTGCTTTTTATCTTACCACAATCATCCTTGGTGTACACACCTTTTGGGAGAGACACACATGAATTGGAATTTATTAGAATACTCTATGTGCTTCACTTATATCTTTTGAGCTAAATAATTTTGCTCTAGTGCTTCACTAATATCTTTTAGAGCACGGTGGTGGTTTTATTTTATAGAAATTATTGATATCTCATGCTTCACTTATATTAATTTGAGAGTCCTTTAGAACAGCATGGTAATTTTCTTTGGTTATAAAATTAATCCTAATATGATAGGCATCCAAGATGGGTATAATAAAAACTATCATAAAAAGTGCATTGAATACTATGGGAAGTTTGATACTTGATGATTGTTTTGAGATATGAAGATGGTGATATTAGAGTCATGCTAGTTGAGTAGTTGTGAATTTGAGAAATACTTGTTCTAAAGTTTGTGATTCCCATAGCATGCATGTATGGTGAACCGTGATGTGATGAAGTCGGAGCATGATTTATTTATTTACTGTCTTCCTTATGAGTGGCGGTCGGGGACACGCGATGGTATTTTCCTACCAATCTATTCCCCTAGGAGCATGCGCGTAGTACTTTGTTTCGATAACTAATAAATTTTTGCAATAAGTATGTGAGTTCTTTGTGACTAATGTTGAGTCCATGGATTATACGCACTCTCACCCTTCCACCATTGCTAGCCTCTCTAGTACCGCACAACTTTCGCCGGTACCATAAACCCACCATATACCTTCCTCAAAACAGCCACCATACCTACCTATTATGGCATTACCATAGCCATTCCGAGGTATATTGCCATGCAACTTTCCACCGTTCCATTTGTTATGACACGCTTCATCATCGTCATATTGCTTTGCATGATCATGTAGTTGACATCGTATTTGTGGGCCCTAACAGCCTGCGGCCTTGGGCGCCGCGTGGCGGTTGATTGGATGTGGGCGGCACTATTCCCCCACGCCCTCCTTTCGGTCTTCGCCTTTGTTTGCGAAGCTATGGTGGGCATCCCTCCTTCGGTTGCCTTGCTGCGCCACTTCTTCTCGTTGCATCTTGTCGACCCGACCCAATGCTGGGCTTGCGTGAGCTTCGTTGCCGCGCCTGAGACGGCGGCCTCTGGGATTGACTTCAAGCTCCCCATGCCCGCGGTTGGGTTCCGCGAGCGGTGGCTGCATGTGGATGCTGGGGTGCCTAGCCCCCTGCTATTGGAGCTGACCTCACCTGCCGTCCCTAATTCGGGCTGGGGCCAGGAGATGCTTGAGAGCCCCCGGCTCGTCTTCGTCTGGCGTCGCTTCACGCTCTTGAGGTCGCTTGGCGTGACAGCGCCCAAGGTGGTGAAGGAGTTCCTGCTATGCCGTGTTGCTCCTCTTCAACGCCACTCTCACCGAATGTGGGCCTTCCATGGGCGCGAGGATCGTATGAGGCTCCAGGAAGAGGACCTGACTCCTGAGGTGCTGAGGACGGCGCTCTTGACCCTGGTTGGGGACCCCAACCCCGGCAGCGTCCGACTGGGAGGGGCCTTGTTGTACCTCTGCCAAAGCAGGGGCGACTTTGTGAAGCAGATGCCTGTCTTTGATGAGTGGGAGCCGCGCCCCGCCGGCCTTCAGGGGCCTCGCGAGAACCCAGTGGTGGTGACTGCCCTTCCAGTCGGCCAAGGCGACTCATCCTCGAGTGGCGGAGCAGGGAGGCACGAGGCACCAGAGGCCGAGGGGGCTCCCAGCGCGGTGACAGCACCGGGCGAGGCTCATGAGGAAGCAGCTCTTGGGGCCCATGCCACTGAGGCTGAGGGTGGCGAGCAGCTGCCCTCAGTGCCTGCGAGTGGGGCCCCTGAGGCTCCAGCTGCGTCTCTTGGGGAGGCGATTGGCAGCGCACATCAGGCAGGCGCCCCTGCCACAGATCGCCTTGTCGCTCCGTCTTCGTCGAAGGTTGATCCATGCGCCCAACTCTTGGGCCGCTTCCACGTGAACTTCGAGGCTCTCCGGAAGAGAAGGGAGGCCCTAGGCGACGATTACCCTTGTCGCCTGCTGAAGCGTAGGAAGTACTTCGCCACTGATGAGTAAGCCTTCTCCTTTCCCGGCTCCTGATCCTTCTGTTACTTGTACTGACCCTTGCTCCGCAGGCCCCTTCCAGCCGAGCTTGCGGAGACGGCTGACGAGCCGTCCCCCTTGGCTTTGCCCCCTCCACCGTCCTCGAGCGCTCCGAGCAGCGGAGCCCTCGTGGTGAGGGCGACAGACGAGGCGAACAGCCCCGAGGCGTATCACAGCCCCACGCACCTCGCGATCCTCCTTCGCGGGCCTTCTTGTGGCATAGCCAGCCTGCCATGGGCTTCTCGCCTGGTCGTGAACTGCGATTGGCTGAAGCGCTTCCTGCGCTCCTCTCCTGAGGACGGGCTGGCCCCAGGCCGGGCTTCTGACGCGGCGTGCCCGGCCGTCGCGAGGGTGCCAGCCCCCAGCCCCCAGCCCGGAGGGGGAGTGCTGACTCGCGGCCCCCGGCGCTTGCTTGGGGCGGATGATGGTGTGGAAGACATGCTTAAGCGTGCTCGGGAGCGTCGCGCTCTCCGCCAAGGATTCCTTCGAAGGGCGACTGACGCAGTGAGCCTGCTTGGTGAGGAGCTTGCTGATGAAGATGCGCGCCTTGAGGCCGAGGGCCTGCGCCTGGCTGTAGAGAGGCGTGAGCTGGAGGGCGCCATCGCCCTTGCGTGCCGCCAGCGTGCTCTTGATGAAGCAGAGGCCAAGGCGTTGTTGGTGGCCTCTCGGGAGGCCCGATCTTTGGCCGCTGAGGAGGCTCGGGAAGCTGACCGGTGGCGAACGATGGCGGAGGAGCGGGCTCGGGATCTCCTGGCCTGGTGCCACTCGCTGGAGGAGTAGGTGGAGCTGCGCGAGCCAGCCCTTGCGTCGATGAAGGTGGCCTCCGGCGACTCAGCAGAGCTCTAAAAGCGTGAGGAGGCGCTAACGCTGGAAGCCGCCGAACGTACCCATGAGTACGAGCGTCTGGAGACGAGGGAGCACTTGGTGACATAGGCGGAGGATGATGTTGCCGCACGGGAAGCCCGCGTCCTAGAGGAGGTCGGACGTCGAGTGGCGATGGCGCGCTTGAACCTCGAGCACGAGTTCGAAGAGAAGCTGGGGCTGATCCGGGCTGAAGCTGAAGGCAGGACTGCCACCTTGAGGGCCAAGCTGGAGGAGGCGGCGCGGCGGGCCGATGCTTCTCGGGACGCCCTTGAGGTGGCGCAAAGTGAGTTAACCACCTCCCAGGATGAGGTGCTCCTTCTTCGCCAGCGGATGGAGGAGGCTGAGGCCGTCTCGCGCCAGAATGCGGACGAGATACGTCAGCGGCGGATCTTGGAGCATGAGCACGGCCCCATTCTCACCACTCTCCAGGAGAGAGCCAGCGCGGCCTTGGGCAACATCTGCGAGGAGGCCGTCAGTGAGCCGCACGCAGTCAACTACGCGGGCAATCTTCAGTTCTTCATTGATGTGGTGACGCAGCTGGAGGCGCGGTTGACCAGGGCTGACAGGTTGGTGGAGGAGAGGAGCCGCACCCTGCTCAGGCGCGCCTTTTCCCGCGTCTTCAGTCACCTCCGGAACATGGATCCCCATTTTGATTTTGATGCCGCCATCTCCCCAGTCCCCCAGGCTGTCCGAGGCGACCTGGCGCACTGGGTGGAGGACAATGTGGACGCTCTTATCAGGGCCTTCGCTCAGAAAACGATGATGCGATCATGGCGGCCGACGAGGGCGGTGCGATGGGCGGCCCTGACGCCGCTGGCGGCGACGCGGACATCGATGGCGAGTTCAGCGACGCCAGGAACGGTTCAGGTGGTGCTCCTGAGGGCGCATTGGGGGATTTGTTCGACTGATTGTGCATCGTTCCTGCTTCCTTACCCTACATGAATAGAACTCGGGTTTTGGCCTGATAGCTGTGAGAGCATTTTGGAGGGGGAGCCCCTCATAAAAAACTTGTGTTCATCGTATTAGCAGACGCTACACTGCCATTGCGCCCGCGCCAAGTGGTTGGCCCAAGCGACGCGCTAGTCGGCTAGTTTACCTTTGTTCCGTGCCGGCCCTGAGGTAGCCCGCGGGGGGTTGTGGTGTCTCGAGTGTCCCCTGATTGAATCCGTAGGATCTGCAGTAAAACGCCCTCCTGAGAGGACGCGACGGCGGCAGTCTGGGCTGCACGCAAGCTAGGCCTGACCCGGCTCGCGAGGGGCTCGCGAGGGGAGGCGGCTGAGGCGAAGCGATAACCAAAACGCGAGAAATTGCTCGAACGAGACTAAGCACCCCTTCCCCGAACACATGCAAATCTCAAATTCGAATCCAACTTGAATCCAGCGGGGGAAAGTGACCACCAAGGGGAAGAGCAACGAAAGCAAACAAAAGGCCGCGTCCGGCACCTAGTCTAGTCTTGGACGTCTTCTCACCAGCGCGGAGCTAAGTGCTGCCACTGGGCGTGGGAGGGAGCCCCAGGGCCTGAGGCCAGCACCCCTGAGACTCCGGGGCGTGTACAGCCCCACTCATTATTACGTGAGAGTGTCACGGGGCGGCGAGCTTCACAGGCACTGCGCCTTCTTCACAGGTACTGGCCTTGCTTCATATCGCCAGATGAGGGTCCCGCCTTGTGCCACACTCTAGTGCCATCAACGACGAAGAGCGGTCGCCAGCGGTTCCCCCGACGACCACGGGTCCTCCGCTTGGGGCAGGCCCTGGGGCACCTCCCCAGCGGAGGGCCTACCTCCTGAGAACACCTTGCTCCGAACACCGCGGTGGTGATGTCGAATCCCTGCCCCTCTCCTGCAGCCCCCTGCGCCCTCCTCCCGAGGGGTAGGAGACTGTGGGAACGGGGCAGCTGCCCGCTGTGGCAACCTGCACCTCTTGCGATCCATGGTTAGCATATGCCTGCTGAAGAATTAGCGGTACCCGATAATCGTTGCCTCCAGCGTGCCCATTGGGACCGTCCCGAGACTCTGGAAGGGCTCAGCTTCTGGCGCCTCGTCCCCCCAACTTGGGCTGAGGAGCGAGCCTGGTTCGCCCTCGTGTGGGTGTCCTTGGTCCATCATGAGGGGCACGTATTCCTCTGGCGCCGTCACCCCGAAGGCCACGCCATAGTGCTCTGCGCGCCAGGCGGTCCTGCCTGACGCGCCTACCGTGGGGTGGCAGCGCTGCTGTCCACTGGGGCCGCGGGGTGCGTCGAGTCCTTCTTCTTTGCGGACCAGGAGCGGGGGCTGCGCCGCCGCCGGTCCAATGCTGACAGCCTCGCTGGTGTTGGAGTAGCCTTGGAGCCTGCGGGCGCGCGCGGGGCCCCCGCGCGGGCCGCCCTGGGTTGGAGATGGGAGCTGGGTGCAGAAGGGGTGAGCCCCCGAGGCGGCGAAGCCCAAGAGCTCTGCCACCCGCTCCAGCAGCACATCGCGGCCGCCCTCCAGCAGTCTGCACTGCAGCAGCTCTCGGGCCACCATGAGCGCGGCCCTCGAGTTCGCTTGCTCCCGGCGGGTGTACGGTGTCGTGGTCGCGGAGTGATTGGTGGCCCTTGCTGCCGACCGCGCCTACCGCGGTGTGAGAGCTGTTGAAGCCTGTCCGCGTCGCCCGCAGCCCGCAGCGCCGTGCGGACCGCAAGCTGCCTGGGGCATGGGGTCGCCCGAGGCGAGCAGCTCTGCGCGGCGGGCCATGCCGCCCATGGGTCTGGGTTGCCCTCCTGGTCGCCGGGCATGGTGATGACGACGCGACGGGGCACGGAGCGGTGGAAGACGAATTCCGGCCCACCCCTACCTGGCGCGCCAAATGTCGGGTTCGGGTTCCGGCAGACCCTTGAGGTTCGAACACTGGGCTACGCGCGGAGATTTCGCCTCCTACCTACCTGCGCCCCTCCGCCATGCTAGGATCTAAAGCTAAGGAAAGAACAACATGAGAGACACAGGGTTTATACTGGTTCGGGCCACCGTTGTGGTGTAATACCCTACTCCAGTGTGTGGTGTGGTGGATTGCCTCTTGGGCTGATGTTGATGAACAATACAAGGAAGGACAGCCTCGTGAGGGTCTGTTCTTGGCTGGGGGGATGAACTGCTCGGAGGAGTTCAGTCACCTTTCTCTCTCTCTCTCTCTCTCTCTCTCTCTGCTTCCAGCCAACCGACCTCGAACCCCCTGCTATGTGGGTGGTTGGTCCTATTTATAGAGGCCCTGGTCCTCTTCCCAAGAATCGAGCGGGAAGGGAGCCAACAATGGCAGGCTAATTTGAAGGGGGACAGCAAGTATCAGCTATCCTGACAAAAGTAGTCTTCGCCTGCGCAAAGCTCTGGTGGTGACACCGTCTTGGGCTCCACGGTGACCTCCGTCTCGTAGTTCTCCTGGTCCTGGTCTCATTGCACCGAAATGGCAACCTTTGCCTGATGCCTCGGTACTCCGCGGCTGCGCTTGCCCCCTTTGCACCAAAGAGGAAAGGAGGACGTTGCGCGGGCTGGCACCCGCCTGGCGCCCTGAGTCGTCATGGCTTGCGTCACGGGCACCTCGTGAGGTACCCCGCCTTGATCTCTCCGCCTCCTCGTGAGCCAGCCTGACGAGGCCGTGCCTGAGGAAGCTCCGTGTCGTCTGCCCCGCAAGGCTTGGCCCCTCGCGAGGGTCTTGGGTTTGTGTTGGTGAAGACGGGCCGTGCTGGGCCCCCCTTTGAGCCACGCCGGAGGCAGGCAAGTCTGGGGACCCCCGTTCCCATAACGCCGACAGTAGCCCTCGGGCCCAAGGCGCGCCCGGACTTGGTCGCGCAGGGAGGCGGAAGGGCAAGAGCGAAGCGCCGTGGGCCCTAACAGCCTGCAGCCTTGGGCGCCGCGTGGCGGTTGATTGGACGTGGGCGGCACTGTTCCCCCACGCCCTCCTTTCGGTCTTCGCCTTTGTTTGCGAAGCTATGGTGGGCATCACTCCTTTGGTTGCCTTGCTGCGCCACTTCTTCTCGTTGCATCTTGTCGACCCGACCCAATGCTGGGCTTGCGTGAGCTTCGTTGCCGCGCCTGAGACGGCAGCCTCTGGGATTGACTTCCAGCTCCTCCTGCCCGCGGTTGGGTTCCGCGAGCGGTGGCTGCATGTGGACGCTGGGGTGCCTAGCCCCCTGCTATTGGAGCCGACCTCACCTGCCGTCCCCAATTCGGGCTGGGGCCAGGAGATGCTTGAGAGCCCCCGGCTCGTCTTCGTCTGGCGCCGCTTCGCGCTCTTGAGGTCGCTTGGCGTGACAGCGCCCAAGGTGGTGAAGGAGTTCCTACTATGCCGCGTTGCTCCTCTTCAACGCCACTCTCGCCGGATGTGGGCCTTCCATGGGCGCGAGGAAAGTATGAGGCTCCAGGAAGAGGACCTGACTCCTGAGGTGCTGAGGACGGCGCTCTTGACCCTGGCTGGGGACCCCAACCCCGGCAGCGTCCGGCAGGGAGGGGCCTTGTTGTACCTCTGCCAGAGTAGGGGCGACTTTGTGAAGTAGATTCCTGTCTTTGATGAGTGGGGGCCGCACCCCGCCAGCCTTCAGGGGCCTCGCGAGAACCCAGTGGTGGTGACTGCCCTTCCAGTCGGCCAAGGCGACTCATCCTCGAGTGGCGGAGCAGGGAGGCATGAGGCGCTAGAGGCCGAGGGGGCTCCCGGCGTGGTGACAGCGCCAGGCGAGGCTCATGAGGAAGCAGCTCTTGGGGCCCATGCCGCTGAGGCTGAGGGTGGCGAGCAGCTGCCCTCAGTGCCTGCGACTGGGGCCCCTGAGGCTCCAGCTGCATCTCTTGGGGAGGCGATTGGCAGCGCACATCAGGCAGGCGCCCCTGCCGCAGATCGCCTTGTCGCTCCGTCTTCGTCGAAGGTTGATCCATGCGCCCAACTCTTGGGCTGCTTCTGCGTGAACTTCGAGGCTCTCTGGAAGAGAAGGGAGGCCCTAGGCGATGATTACCCTTGTCGCCTGCTGAAGCGTAGGAAGTACTTCGCCACTAATGAGTAAGCCTTCTCCTTTCCCGGCTCCCGATCCTTCTGTTACTTGTACTGACCCTTGCTCCGCAGGCCCCTTCCAGCCGAGCTTGCGGAGACGGCTAAGGAGCCGTCCCCCTTGGCTTTGCCCCCTCCACCGTCCTCGAGCCCTCCGAGCAGCGGAGCCCTTGTGGTGAGGGCGACTAACGAGGCGAACTGCCCCGAGGCGTATCGCAGCCCCGCGCACCTCGCGATCCTCCTTCGCGGGCCTTCTCGTGGCATAGCCAGCCTGCCATGGGCTTCTCGCCTGGTCGTGAACTGCGATTGGCTGAAGCGCTTCCTGCGCTCCTATCCTGAGGGCGGGCTGGCCCCAGGCCGGGCTTCTGACGCGGCGTGCCCGGCCGTCGCGAGGGTGCCAGCCCCCAGCCCCCAGCCCGGAGGGGGAGTGCTGACTCGCGGCCCCCGGTGCTTGCTTGGGGCGGATGATGGTGTGGAAGACGTGCTCGAGCGCGCTCGGGAGCGTCGCGCTCTCCGCCAAGGATTCCTTCGAAGGGCGACTGATGAAGTGAGCCTGCTTGGTGAGGAGCTTGCTGATGAAGATGCGCGCCTTGAGGCCGAGGGCCTGCGCCTGCCTGCAGAGAGGCGCGAGCTGGAGGGCTCCATCGCCCTTGTGCGCCACTAGCGTGATCTTGATGAAGCAGAGGCCAAGGCGTCGTTGGTGGCCTCTCGGGAGGCCCGATCTTTGGCCGCTAAGGAGGCTCGAGAAGCTGACCAACGGCAAACGGCGGCGGAGGAGCGGGCTCGGGAGCTCCTGGCCTGGTGCCACTCGCTGGAGGAGCAGGTGGAGCTGCGCGAAGCAGCCCTTGCATCGATGAAGGTGGCCTCCGGTGACTCAGCAGAGCTCCAAAAGCGTGAGGAGGCGCTGACGCTGGAAGCCGCTGAACGTACCGGTGAGTACGAGCGTCTGGAGACGAGGGAGCGCTTTCTGACACAGGCGGAGGATGATGTTGCCGCACGGGAAGCTCGTGTCCTGGAGGAGGTCGGACGTCGAGTGGTGATGGCGCGCTTGAACCTTGAGCACGAGTTCGAAGAGAAGCTGGGGCTGATCCGGGCTGAAGCTGAAGGCAGGACTGCCGCCTTGAGGGCCAAGTTGGAGGAGGCGGTGCGGCGGGCCGATGCTTCCTGGGCCGCCCTTGAGGGGGCGCAAGGTGAGTTAACCTCCTCCCAGGCTGAGGTGCTCCTTCTTCGCCAGCGGGTGGAGGAGGCTGAGGCCGTCGCGCGCCAGAATGCGGATGAGATACGTCAGCGGCGGATCTTGGAGCATGAGCATGGCCCCATGCTCACCACTCTCCGAGAGAGAGCCAGCGCGGCCTTGGGCAACATCTGCGAGGATGCCGTCGGTGAGACGCACGCAGTCAACTACGCGGGCAATCTTCGGTTCTTCACTGATGTGGTGACGCAGCTGGAGGCGCGGTCGACCAGGGCTGACAGGTTGGTGGAGGAGAGGAGCCGCGCCCTGCTGAGGCGCGCCTTTTCCCGCGTCTTCAGTCACCTCCGGAACATGGATCCCCATTTTGATTTTGATGCCGCCATCGCCCCAGTCCCCCAGGCTGTCCGAGGCGACCTAGCACACTGGGTGGAAGACAATGTGGACGCTCTTATCAGGGCCTTCGCCTCAGACAACGATGATGCGATCGTGGCGGCCGACGAGGGCGGCGCAATGGGCGGCCCTGACGCCGCTGTCGGCGACACGGACAGCGATGGCGAGTTCAGCGACGCCAGGAACGGCTCAGGTGGTGCTCCTGAGGGTGCATTGGGGGATTTGTCCGACTGATTGTGCATCGTTCCTGCTTCCTTACCCTGCATGAATAGAACTCAGGTTTTGGCCTGATAGCTGTGAGAGCATTTTGGAGGGGGAGCCCCTCATGTAAAACTTGTGTTCATCGTATTAGCAGACGCTACACTGCCATTGCGCCCGCGCCAAGCGGTTGGCCCAAGCGACGCGCTAGTGGGCTAGTTTACCTTTGTTCCGTGCCGGCCCTGAGGCAGCCCGCGGGGGGTTGTGGTGCCTCGAGTGTCCCCTAATTGAATCCGTAGGATCTGCAGAAAAATGCCCTCCTGAGAGGACGCGGCGGCGGCAGTCTGGGCTGCGCGCAAGCTAGGCCTGACCCGGCTCGCGAGGGGATCGCGAGGGGAGGCGGCTGAGGCGAAGCGATAACCAAAACGCGAGAAATTGCTCGAACAAGACTAAGCACCCCTTCCCCGAACACACGCAAATCTCAAATTCGAATCCAACTTGAATCCAGCGGGGGAAAGCGACAACCAAGGGGAAGAGCAACGAAAGCAAACAAAAGGCCGCATCCGGCACCTAGTCTAGTCTTGGACGTCTTCTCACCAGCGCGGAGCTAAGTGCTGCCACTGGGCGTGGGAGGGAGCCCCAGGGCCTGAGGCCGGCACCCCTGAGACTCCGGGCGTGTACAGCCCCACTCATTATTACGTGAGAGTGTCACGTGGCGGCGAGCTTCACAGGCACTGGGCCTTCTTCACAGGTACTGGCCTTGCTTCATATCGCCAGATGAGGGCCCCGCCTTGCGCCACACTCTAGTGCCATCAACGACGACCGGAAACCAGGACGCCGCCGATGGGGTAGAGCGGTCGCCAGCGGTTACCCCGATGACCACGGGTCCTCCGCTGGGGGCAGGCCCTGGGGCACCTCCCCAGCGGAGGGCCTACCTCCTGAGAACACCTTGCTCCGAACGCCGCGGTGGTGATGTCGAATCCCTGCCCCTCTCCTGCAGCCCCCTGCGCCCTCCTCCCGAGGGGTAGGAGACTGTGGGAGCGGGGCAGCTGCCCGCTGTGGCAACCTGCACCTCCTGCGTTCCATGGTTAGCGTATGCCTGTTGAAGAATTAGCGGTACCCGATAATCGTTGCCTCCAGCGTGCCCAGTGGGACCGTCCCGAGACTCCTGGAAGGGCTCAGCTTCTGGCGCCTCGTCCCCCCCAACTTGGGCTGAGGAGCGAGCCTGGTTTGCCCTCGTGTGGGTGTCCTTAGTCCATCATGAGGGGCACGTATTCCTCTGGCGCCGTCACCCCGAAGGCCACGCCGTAGTGCTCTGCGCGCCACGCGGTCCTGCCTGACGCGCCTACCGTGGGGTGGCAGTGCGGCTGTCCATTGTGGCCGCGGGTCGTGTCGAGTCCTTCTTCTTCGCGGACCAGGAGCGGGGGCTGCGCCGCCGCCGGTCCGGTGCTGACAGCCTCGCTGGTGTTGGAGTAGCCTTTGAGCCTGCGGGCGCGCGCAGGGCCCCCACGCGGGCCGCCCTGGGTTGGAGATGGGAGCTGGATGCAGAAGGGGTGAGCCCCCGAGGCGGCGAAGCCCAAGAGCTCTGCCACCCGCTCCAGCAGCACATCGCGGACGCCCTCCAGCAGTCTGCACTGCAGCAGCTCTCGGGCCACCGTGAGCGCGGCCCTCGAGTTTGCTTGCTCCCGGCGGGTGTACGGTGTCGTGGTCGCGGCGTGATTGGTGGCCCTTGCTGCCGACCGTGCCTGTCACGGTGTGAGAGCTGTCGAAGCCTGTCCGCGTCGCCCGCGGCCCGCAGCGCCCTGCGGACCGCGAGCTGCCTGGGGCACGGGGTCGCCTGAGGCGAGCGGCTCTATGCGGGCGGGCCATGCTGCCCATGGGTCTGGGTTGCCCTCGTGGTCGCCGGGTATGGTGATGACGACGCAACGGGGCACGGAGCGGTGGAAGACGAATTCCGGCCCACCCCTACCTGGCGCGCCAAATTTTAGATTTTGGGATCTGGCAGACCCTTGAGGTTCGAACATTGGGGTGCGCGCGGAGATTTTGCCTCCTACCTACCTGCGCCCCTCCGCCATGCTAGGATCTAAAGCTAAGGAAAGAACAACATGAGAGACACAGGGTTTATACTGGTTCGGGCCACCGTTGTGGTGTAATACCCTACTCCAGTGTGTGGTGTGGTGGATTGCCTCTTAGGCTGATGTTGATGAACAATACAAGGAAGGACAGCCTCGCGAGGGTCTGTTCTTGGCTGGGGGGATGAACTGCTCGGAGGAGTTCAGTCACCTTTTCTCTCTCTCTCTCTGCTTCCAGCCAACCGACCTCGAACCCCCTGCTATGTGGGTGGTTGGTCCTATTTATAGAGGCCCTGGTCCTCTTCCCAAGTATCGAGCGGGAAGGGAGACTACAATGGTAGGCTAATTTGAAGGGGGACAGCAAGTATCAGCTATCCTGACAAAAGTAGTCTTCGCCTGCGCAAAGCTCTGGTGGTGACGCCGTCTTGGGCTCCACGGTGACCTCCGTCTCGTAGTCCTCCTGGTCTTGGTCTCGTTGCACCGAAATGGCAACCTTTGCCTGATGCCTCGGTACTCCGCGGCTGCGCTTGCCCCCTTTGCACCAAAGAGGAAAGGAGGACGCTGCGCGGGCTGGCACCCTCCTGGCGCCCTGAGTCGTCATGGCTTGCATCACGGGCACCTCGTGAGGTACCCCGCCTTGATCTCTCCGCCTCCTCGTGAGCCAGCTTGACGAGGCCGTGCCTGAGGAAGCTCCGCGTCATCCGCCCCGCGAGGCTTGGCCCCTCGTGAGGGTCTTGGGTTTGTGTTAGTGAAGACGGGTCGTGCTGGGCCCCCCTTTGAGCCACGCCGCAGGCCACAGGCAGGCAAGTCTGGGGACCCCATTCCCAGAACGCCGACATTCCCCACAAAAATAGCCCCAATTTTTTTTGTGATTTGTTAGTGTGTTGAGATTTTGTTGGTTTGGATCCGTGGATTTGCTTTGTTTTGAGTGGATCTAGCTTTTCCCCCCTTTCCCCACCCTTTCCATCCACAAAATCCTCCGGATTTGACCATTTTCGCCATCTCCACCTCGAAACCTAGCAGATCATCCGGTGCCCGCATTCGCCCAGGCACCGAATGTCCGACCCAGCCCGGACGTCTGACGACCGGACGACCGACCCAGCCCGGACGTCCGACGAACCATGACGAAACTGATTTTTTTTCAGTTTTGCAGCACCACCGCCCCACAGTTCCGCATACGCACTCCTACCACCTATACACCATCACTAGTTCTGCATACCACCACCATTTCTTACCCATCTCGCACTACAACATGTGTTGCCACTTCGAGCTTTGAGAATTTGAGTTGTGGTTCCATATCCTTTTGTGTTTCGGCTATCTAGGTACGGTTCGACATCAACATCACCGCCGCTCATCTTCGCCATGGACGCGTCATCAACAACGACCACCTCGACTACATCTTGGTATTCGGTCCACCATTTTGACACCATACCATAAGCAAGAACGGTAACCTCGCCTTGTTATTGGACATATCACTCTTGCCATTACATTGATAGCCATCATGGCCTTACTCCTTTGTGTTGCTTACCCATCGAGACTAGCTATTGAGTATTGCTGGCAATGAGACTTGTGCACATTAGTGATCATACTTCCCATAGCATACATACATCATTGTTGCATATATTGGTATCATCTCTTGTGTCACAAAGTTGTCATCGCATACACAATTGCTATCTTGGTTTGTCAAGCATTGCATGAGAAAAGAGCTCAAATATCAAAGAGCCAAACAAGCTTGTAAGCAAAGAGGAAAGAAAAGCAAAGATATTTTAAGCAAGAACCATAGCATCATACAACATAAGATTGTCATACTAGATCATCTTGGATCATATCATAGAAACACCTTGCATAGAGCATACTTGGGATAGAAGTCGTTGCATTTTTGCTAAGTAGGTTGTGCACAAGTTCTTTGTATCCGCCTGTTGTGCAATCGTGCTAGCGTCTCTCTAGTGTTGTGCAACAAGAGAATTTTTGTGGATTCCACATTTTGGCTCACCCTTGGTTGCACGACCCCACTTATCTTTTTGCGTGTGTGTTTCTGTGTACCTTATATGCTTGGTCTACTTGTTACATTGCATCTTGCAAATCTTTTCCAACATTATTGAAGCTCACTTACGATTGCATCAAATTTTGTGCCACCATCCTAACCAAGCTCCACCATAAGCTTTTACTTGTGTAGGTGTGAGAAACCGACAAGAGCTAGTACCAATTGTGCTATTTCCTTGTCCTACATTGGAGTGATCATCGATCCACTTTCAACTTCGGTCAAGGTACATTTGGTATTCGTTCTTCTCTTTCTACCACTCACATTTGTCTTGGAATGATGGATAGGCCAAGTACTTCTACCAACCCACTCTTCATTGAGCACAATGACGACATGAACTCCTACATCACCAAGAGCCACCTCTTTGGTGCACAACATGCTTTGCATAAAGAGCAACAAGCAATGAGTGAACGCATCGACAACCTCGCCGCCGACTTGTGACTCTCCGAGCAACGTACAAGGGACTACTTCGACCACAAGCTCGACGATCACAAGCAAGATAATGACGCAAGAATGAACGAGATTCATGCTTTTTTGCTCAACCGTTCTTCTTCCACTTCGTCTTCATCAAGAAGGACCCGCTCACGTCGACACTCCGACTTCACCCTCTCCGGCTCAAGTACACCAACATCGAACACTCTTCGCCGTGCCACGCGCAATGATCGTCAAGCAAGCCTCAATCCTCTACATGATACCGACTCTCAAGAGCGCCAACAACATCAAACTCAAGAGGCTTTTGCACTAGGACGAGAACGGCAATGACAACGCCAACATAAAGAGGAAGAGCCTATGCGTGTACACCAAGAAGCACAAGATGCCAAAGCACAACGCCAAGAACAACAACTCTGTGAAGCTCAAGCACTTGCGGCGCAACAAGCCCTACGAGATTCAAGTCGAGCCATAGCCAACCGAGGCCGAAAAGCTCGAGAACAAGAAGAAGCCTTTCGCAAAGAACTTCATGAACGACGACATCAAGCTCGACAAGCTCCTCCACAAGCTCGCCAAGAACATCAAGTTCATCAAGAGCATGAAGAGAATGGAAATCCTTCATGACAAGTCCAGCATGAGGTTGACAATCCTCCTCACCAAGAGCGACATGAGCTTGACAATCATCTACAACACGGGCGTCATCATCCCCGACCCCATCACAATGAAGAGCAATGCTATGGCAAGCTCAAATTCACCATGCCCAAGTTCAACAGAAGCAACGATCCCAAAGAGTACCTTTCAGGGGCATTAAAAGTTGACAAGATCTTCCGTTTGCACAACTACGACGAAGAGAAGAAGATCGCGATGGCATCCCTTGAGTTCGAAGACTATGTCCTCATTTGGTGGGAACAAGTTATCGAGCACCGAGAGGCAAGAGGTGAACCACCTATCACTACTTGGGCCCAAATGAAGGATGTCATGAGAGCATGCTTTGTGCCTACCTACTACAACCGCGACCTCTTCAAGAAACTCCAACTACTCAAGCAAGGAACTAAGAGTGTCGAAGAGTACTACAAGGAGATGGAGATTGCCATGATAAGAGCCAATGTCATGGTAGATGATGTGTAACCAATGGCACGTTTCTTGAATGGACTCAACCATCCTATCAAGAAGATCGCCAACATCCAACCATACTCGAACCTCATCGAGCTAGTGCATCAAGCTACCAAAGTGGAACGCCAAGTGCAAGATGATTTCAAGTATGACAGGTTCTCATCCAAGTCATACGGTTTCTCTAACAACCAAGCGTCAACGACTCCAACACCGTCTACCAAGCCTTCTACTAGCAACATCGACAAGTCGAGTTCCAAGAAAGCTTCGTCAACTCCAAGTCATCCTCCTACTACAAGCAACTTCAAACCGAGAGCTTCATCATCATCCACTCCAACCGATGAGATCGTCAAGACAAGTTCCTTCAAATGCTTCACATGCGGAGGCCAAGGCCACAAGTCATATGAGTGCACCAACAAGCGGACCATGATCCTCAACGACGACGGCACCTAGATTTGATGAGTGAAGGAGAAATGGACGCTCTTGAACAAGTAGCCATGCACCGACAAGTGAACAATGAAGAGGAACAAATCTTTTGCAATGAAGATTCAAGTCCCGACTCTTGTTGTCTCCAAAGTCTTGACTCTCCAACATCGCCAAGAAGAAGACCAAAGATGCCACATATTCCACACAAAGGCCGGCATCAATGGACGATCCGTCAAGGTCATCATCGATGGAGGGAGTTATCATAACCTCGCAAGTGAAGAACTTTGCTCCAAGCTCTAATTGCCCAAGATGAAGCATCCACATCCATAAAAAGTGCAATGACTTAGCGACTCCGGCACTATCCAAGTCGAGTATCGAGTACAAGTCTCCTTCAAAATTGGCGCCTACGAAGACACCTTGGAGTGCGACATCGTTCCAATGACCATTTGCCACCTTCTCCATGGACTCCCATGGCAATTTGATAGAGGAGTCATCCACAACAGCCCAATGAACCACTATATCTTCAAGATGAAGGGCAAGGAGTACATCCTTCGTCCAATGTCGCCAAGCCAAGTGATCACCGACAAGCAAAACACCCGTCGTGGAGATCATAGTGAGAGAGCGAGCCACCAAAAAGAGAGTGAGTGCCACAAGCCCAAATCCAACACCTCCACGATGAGCGAAAAGAAGAACTTAGTCCTATTTTCCACCAAAAGTGAGATAAGAGGAGTGTGTGAGAACCCATTTAGTGTCCTACACTACGTCCTTGTGTGCAAGGACAATGACCCACAAACTAACACTTCTCACACTCTTCGTCTAGTGTTGTCTTCTCTTTTACAGGAATTTCACGATGTTTTCCTCGGTGAGCTACCTTCAGGACTACCTCCACTACGAGGCATTGAGCACCGCATCGACCTCATCCCCGGAGCACCGCTTCTGAACAAAGCTCCTTACTGCGTGAACCCCGTAGAAACCAAAGAAATACAAAGTCAAGTAAAGCATCTCATAGACCATGGACATGTGCGTGAAAGTTTGAGCCCTTGTGCCGTCCTAGTCATTCTTGTGCCTAAACGAGATGGTAGCTTTCGCATGTGCTCCGATTGTAGACCTATTAATGCTATCACCGTTGGTTATAGGTATCCCATTCCACGCCTTGATGATATGCTTGATGAACTTAGTGGTGCCACTATCTTTTCAAAAATTGATCTTAAGAGTGGTTACTATCAAATCCGCATACAAGAGGGTGATGAATGGAGAACCGCTTTCAAAACCAAGTTTGGCTTGTATGAGTGGTTAGTCATGCCTATGGTTGTCTCAGAAGCACCGGGTACTTTTATGCGTCTTATGAATCATGTCTTTCGCCCTTACATTGGTGTGTTTGTTGTGGTCTACTTTGATGATATCCTTGTTTATAGCAAATCTTTTAGAGATCATGTCACCCATGTTCGGACCGTTTTGCAAACTCTTCGAAAAGAGCACCTCTTTGCTAATATGGAGAAATGCCTTTTTGGCGTTGACAAGCTTGTTTTCTTGGGTTTTTTTGTTTCTTATAAGGGTGTTCATGTTGATGAGTCCAAGATCAATGCTATTAAGACTTGGCCACAACCAACAAATTTGCATCAAGTGCGTAGCTTTCTTGTCCTTGTGGGTTTCTATCGTCGCTTTGTGAAAGATTTTAGCACCATTGCTTTGCCTTTGCATGCTTTGAGGAAGAAGAATGCGCCTTTTGTTTGGGGACCATCCCAAGATACCGCTTTCAATGAGATTAAGAATTTGCTTACTCATGCTCCCGTGCTTGCTTTACCCAACTTTGACAAACCCTTTGAGATTCATTGTGATGCTAGTGGTAATGGCATAGGAGGTGTGTTAACGCAAGAGAAGCGCCTCATAGCTTACTTTAGTGAGAAACTCGCTGGAGCGCAACTCAATTACCCCATCTATGACAAAGAGCTATATGCTTTAGTCCGTGTTTTGCATGAATGGGAACACTATCTTCGCCCTCATGAGTTTATCATTCATACCGATCATGAAATGCTCAAGTACCTAAAGGGCCAAACCAAGTTGAACAACCGTCATGCTAAATGGAATGAATTTATTGAGTCTTTTCCTTATGTCATCAAGTACATTAAAGGTAAAGAAAAGATTGTGGTGGATGCCCTTTCTCTCATATGCATGCTTGTTACTCAACTTGAATTGGATGTCATTGGTTTTGAGTATATCAAAGACTTGTATGAGCATGATCCTACCTTTGCTACTCCTTATGCCAAGTGTTTGATGCATACCTCTTGGGAACACTATTACATCAAAGATGGATATCTTATGAGAGCTAACAAACTTTGCATCCCCGAGTCTTCTCTTTGTTTGTTGCTTTTGCAGGAATATCATTAAGGAGGCTTAATGAGACATTTTAGACGAGACAAGACGTTCTCCATGCTGTCGGAGAACTACTTTTGGCCAAAGATGTTTTGCGACGTCAACCGCTTCACCAACCGATGCTCTACATGTCGCAAAGCTAAGTCCAAAGCTCAATCCCATGGCCTTTATATGCCTCTACCAATTCCATATCAACCATGGGAAGACATTAGCATGGACTTTGTACTTGGTTTGCCTAGGACTAGAAATGGGAAGGATTCGGTATTTGTCGTTCTGGACCGTGTCTCAAAAATGGCACATTTTATTCCTTGCAACAAGATAGACGATGCTTCACATGTTGCTACTCCCTTTTGTAGGGGAATATTGCGTCTACACGGAGTGCCAAAGACGATCATCTCGGACCGCGACGTCAAGTTCCTTAGCTACTTTTGGAAGACCCTATGCGCCAAGATCCGAATCAAGCTACTTTTCTCCACGGCGTATCATCCACAAACCGACGGCCAAACGGAAGTTACCAACCGCACACTCTCCGCTCTACTTCGAGTACTCATCAAGAAGAACATCAAGGAGTGGGAGGAGTGCCTACCTATCGCCGAGTTCGCCTCCAGTCAAAAAAAATCGCCGAGTTCGCCTACAACCAAGCACGACACTCAACAACCGGCAAGTCCCCCTTCGAGGTCGTCTATGGCTTCAACCCTTTGTCCCCTTTGGACATTCTCCCCCTACCACTCCAAGAGCGCATCAATTTGGATGCAAGTGCATGTGTCACACATCTCAAGAAGGTGCATGAAGATACAAGAAACTCCATCGAGCGCCAAGTTCAACGCCTTGCGTCCAAGCTCAACTCCAATCAGCACCCTATGGTCTTCAACATTGGTGATCTTGTGTGTATACACCTTCGCAAGGACCTTTTTCCAAAAGAACGCAAGTCCAAGCTTCGACCCCGAGCTGATGGACCCTTCAAGGTGCTCGCACGATACAACGCCAACGCTTACAAGATCAACCTCCCACGCGACAAGTACAACATGAGCGACATCTTCAACGTCAAAGATCTCTCTCCCTTCCATGGTGATGAAGAATTTGATCCGAGGATGGATCTTCCCCAAGGGAGGGGAGATGATGTGGAGCATCCCAAGGCCATCCCCATGGACCCAACTACATCTCCTACGACACCTCTTGGACCCATGACACGAGCACGTGCAAGAGCTCTTGAAACTGAGGTGACATCTCTCCTCTCACATTTCCACTTTGATGCACATGAGACATTGCTACTACCTCATACGGACACTTTGTGCATACTCGGGTATCATGGAGAAGCTAAGTAGCAAGGAGAAGAAGAAGAGGAAGATGGATGTGAAGACGGAGACGAAGAAGAAGAGCTGCTCAAAGTCTCCAGGCTTCGGACGACCGACGAACCCCGGACGTCCGACGACCTCCAGGCTCCGGTCGCCCGGCCTCCTTCGGACGACCAACACTTCCACACCCGAGCCAAAACAGACGGACATCCGATGCCCCGCGGACGACCGACGGCCGGACGTCTGACCCCGACCGGACGGCCGACCGAAGACCACCCGAGCCGAATCTACGTACGTCCGACAAGCACCGGACGTCTGGACATTCGCGAGCCTCCGGATGACCGGCGACCTCCGGACGTCCGACGCGTGTGAGCTATTTCGTGTTGGGCCGCAGCCCATGTACCCCTTCGCCCCCCTCTTTTGCACTAAGACTATATATAGACCTCCTATTCCTTCTAGCTAGGGTTAGCAAAGGATTAGCTCATATTTTGTGTGAGAGCTTTGCTCATCCACTTGGTTACCTTCTCCTCGGATATTCGAGCCTCCTACGGAGAAGATCCCCCAAGCAGATTCAAGACCCCTCTTTAGGGAAGAACATCAAGACCTCCTCACGGAGAACACCGTTACCCTTGTATCATCCTTAGTTGATCGTGTACCGTGTGAACCCTATGTATTCGAGGATCTAGCACATGTGTGACTTTCTTGTGTTGGTTTAGTGATTCTCTTGTGTTTCCCTTGTGTTTTCCCACATTTCCCCCTCATGTTCTTCGTGTTCATCGTGGGATCCGCTCCTTTCGTGAAAGATTGGCCGATTAGGGTCATACCCTACATTAGGATGTTAATGGGCTTATTTATACACTTTCATATTATTTTTGGGACTAACCTACTAACCCAAGGCCCAGTGCAAATTGATGTTTTTTTGCCAATTTTGGTGTTTCGTAGAAAAGGAATATCAAACGAAATCGAAACGGAATGAAACCTTCGGGAGAGTTATTTTTGGAACAAACGTGATCCAGAGGACTTGGTGTGGACGTCAAGAAATCAACGAGGAGGCCATGTGGCAGGGGACACGCCTACCCCCCTGGGTGCGCCCTCCACCCTCGTGGCTCCATCGACCTACTTCTTCCTCCTATATATATCCATATACCCCGAAAACATTCAGGAGCACCATGAAACCCTATTTCCACCGCCGCAACCTTCTGTACCCAAGAGATCCCATCTTGGGGCCTTTCTGGAGCTCCGCCGGAGGGGGAATCAATCACGGAGGGCTTCTACATCAACACCATAGCCTCTCCAATGATGTGTGAGTAGTTTACTTCAGACCTTCGGGTCCATAGTTATTAGCTAGATGTCTTCTTCTCTCTCTTTGGATCTCAATACAATGTTCTCGGTCTTCTTGGAGATCTATTTGATGTAACTCTTTTTGCGGTGTGTTTGTCAAGATCCGATGAATTGTGGGTTTATGATCAAGATTATCTATGAACAATATTTGATTCTTCTCTGAAATGTTTTATATATGATTGGTTATCTTTGCAAGTCTCTTCGAATTATCAGTTTGGTTTGGCCTACTAGATTGATCTTTCTTGCAACGGGAGAAGTGCTTAGCTTTGGGTTTAATCTTGCGGTGTCCTTTCCCAGTGACAGTAGCGGCAGCAAGGCACGTATTGTATTGTTGCCATCGAGGATAAAAAGATGGGGTTTATATCATATTGCTTGAGTTTATCCCTCTACATCATGTCATCTTGCCTAATGTGTTACTCTGTTCTTATGAACTTAATACTCTAGATGCATGTTGGATAGCGGTCAATGTGTGGAGTAATAGTAGTAGATGTAGAATCGTTTCGGTCTACTTGTCGCGGACGTGATGCCTATATACATTATCATGCCTAGATATTCTCATAATTATGCTCTTTTCTATCAATTGCTCGACAGTAATTTGTTTACCCACCATAATACTTATGCTATCTTGAGAGAAGCCACTAGTGAAACCTATGGCCCCGGGGTCTATTTTCCATCATATAAATTTCCAATCTATTTTACATTGCAATCTTTACTTTCAATCTATATCATAAAAATGCCAAAAATATTTATCTTATTATTATTATCTCTATCAGATCTCACTCTCGTGAGTGACCGTGAAGGGCTTGACAACCCCTTTATCGCGTTGGTTGCGAGGTTCTTATTTATTTGTGTAGGTACGAGGGACTTGCGTGTAGTCTCCTACTGGATTGATACCTTGGTTCTCAAAAACTGAGGGAAATACTTACGCTACTTTGCTGCATCACCCTTTCCTCTTCAAGGGAAAACCAACGCAGTGCTCAAGAGGTAGCACCTAGCTCAATGAACAGGAAGGAAATGGGACACATCAGTTTACCCAGGTTCTGGCCACCTTGCAGTGTAAAACCCTACTCCTGCTTTGTGGTGGATTGGCCTCGATATGGGCAGAGGATGAACTAGTACAGTGGAAGAATAACCTCAGAAGGTGTGCTCTTGAGCTGGTGGGGATGGAATGGATCCCGTCGCTCCTACAGTGGTGGCTAGGTCCTATTTATAGTGGCCTTGGTCCTCTTCCCAAATAAAGGCGGGAAGGTATCCCACAACGGACAAATTCTAAGGGAGACAACTTGTACATCTTATCCTGACAAAAGTAGTCTTCGCTGACAAAGCCTCTGGTCGTGACACTGAGGTGGGCTTGGCAATGACCTCCGTCCCGCCCTCCTGGCAGTCTTGGTCTTGTTGCACGGGAATGGAAACCTTTGGATAGTTCCTCGGGACTCCGTGCCTACGCTTGCCTCCTTAGCACCAAAGAGGAAACTGTTGTCCTGCGCCCGTTGGTGCCCGCCTGACCTTGGTCGTCATGGCTCACATCATCTGAACGTCACAAGGTGAGGCTTGCATAGAGATCTCCGCTCCTCAGGAGCTAGCCTAAGGAGAGATCTTGGTGTCGTCCGCCTCGCGAGGCTTGTCCCCTTGAGAGGGCCTTGAGTTGTTGATGCTGAAGATGGGCCATACCAGGCCATCGATGGGGCCACGCCGTGGGCCGCAAGCAGGCAAGTTTGGGTACCCCTGTTCCCAGAACACCGACAGTAGCCCCCGGGCCCAAGGTGCGCTCGAACTTGGCTTCGAGGCGAAGCCAAAGGGAAAGTGCGGAGCACCGCACGTCCTAACCGCCTGCGGCCTTGGTTGCCGCGTGGCAATTGATGGGACATGGGCTCCTCCGCTTCCCCATGCCGGCTCGGCAACCGTTCAACTTGACAAGAGCATAGTGCATGTAGAGAAAGATCATCATTGTGTGGGATCATGGAGGCCAGCAGTTGGCCTCCCTTGGGCTATAAATGGGGAGAGGGGCGGATCCCCCCTTGGTCATCTCCATCTCCTCGCATCCCACTCCTTGTTCTTCTTCTTCTTTGCCTCATCGTCTTGCCATAGCATCCATGGCCCCGACGAGGTCTGCAACGTGGAGAAGGGGAAGGCCCCCAAGGAGGGACCGGATTCGCCACCGCCCAAGAGGGGCCGTCGATATCCCCGCAAGTACGCTACGACCCCGGAGGTGGCCCCTCAGGGGCGTAGGCGCACTCCTCCAAGGGTGGGCGCTGCCTCCGACGGCCGCGGTAGCGCTTCTTCTTGCGGCGGGAGACACCGAGGATGAGGCAGCTCCTGTGATGGGGGAAGGTGCGTCGTGGTCTCCTGACCTCCTCGACCGCGCTTCTACTCGACGGACGCGTTCCCGGACTTTGTCGTGTGGTCGGAGCGACCCGCAGGCACCTGGCTCCCGCTCCCGCGCTTCTTTGCGGGGCGCTGCCGACCGTAGAGCTTGATGGCCTCTGGCTGCAGGCTAGCGGCTGCAGCAGCAGAGCCTCGTGGGCGGGGGTCGAAGTCACCGTTGCGGGCAACATGTCCTTGACCCGCGATTGGCAGGCATTCACCCCCGCGCGATGCCTGGGTGGGAGGTGCACCCTCCACTTCAAGTACGACGGCCTCGTGACCCTCTACATGAGGGTGTTCGAGGAAGACAGCCACCGTGCGGGGTGCTGTCCCGAGGATGGCAGCAGTGATAATGAGCTTGGCATTGGCGACGGTCGCGACGATGACGAGGGTGAGCTTGCCCTTGGCGATGGTCGCGCCACCTCCAGCAGTAGAAGCTCTCCCTACGGCGAGAGCGCCAGGAGCAGTGGCTACGACGAGCCACCGCGCTGCCGGGCTCGGATCGGGGAAGGCGATGGGCCATCTCACCGCCGGGCTCTAGTGAAGCAGGAGGAAGGCTCGGGCTGAGCTTCAGTCATTGCTGGAGCCTAGCCTCGGGAGGTGCTATGGTCGTGAGGCCTGCTTTTGTTTAACCTTTCCTTCCTCCTGTATTTTGAAAAAAGTAGAGGGCCCCGCTGGGGTGTGTAATGAATTATGGCACTTATGCCACTATGCTATGTTTATTATCTTGATATTGTGCCTTGGTGCCCATGTTCCGACAAGGTGTGACTAGGGTAACTTAGCTTGGTACGCTTGTGGTAGTCTTCCACCTTGCGATGACGTGCCTTTCCAGCAGCATCTTACGAAGTTCCCTTCCTAATGACTCAGGAGCCGTCGAGCCTCAGGAGACTTGATACAACTGCAGAGTTATTAGAAATCCTGACGAGGCATCACGCCCTTCCTCTCGCGAGCCCCCGATCATGGGCTAGTTGTGGCTAGTACACCGCTGAAAGGATCGAGAAGAGGTGTCTAGAGGAGGGTGATTAGACCCTTATCAATGAAAGATAGCAGTTTTTAATTTCTTTCAGTTAAGGTGGAGTTTTAGCACAAGTATGAACATGCACAATACATTTCAAGCAAGCATGGAAAGAGTATATGTGCAGCGGAAAGTAAAGCATGCAATTTGCAAGAAAGTAAAGGGATGGGATTGGAGTGTGCAAACTCAATTGGAGACACTGAGATTTTGGCGTGGTTTCGATAGGTGGTGCTATCATACATCCACACTGATGGAGACTTCAACCCACGAAGGGTAAGGTTGCGCGAGTCCACGAAGGGCTCCACCCATGAAGGGTCCACGAAGAAGCAACCTTGTCTATCCCACCATGGCCATCGCCCACGAAGGACTTGCCTCACTTGGGTAGATCTTCACGAAGTAGGCAATCTCCTTGCCCTTACAAAATCCTTGGTTCAACTCCACAATCTTGACGGAGGCTCCCAAGTGACACCTAACCAATCTAGGAGACACCACTCAGCAAAAGGTAATATATGGTGTGTTGATGATGAACTCCTTGCTCTTGTGCTTCAAATGATAATCCCCCCAACACTCAACTTTCTCTCATAGATTTGGATATGGTGGAATGATGATTTGAGTGGAAAGCAACTTGGGGAAGGCTAGAGATCAAGATTCTTGTGGTTGGAATGGAATGTCTTGGTCTCAACACATGAGTAGATGGTTCTCTCTTAGAAAATGAATGCTGGAAGTGTAGGCATGTTATGATGTCTCTCTCCATGAATGGAGGAAGGGTGGAGGGGTATATATAGCCTCCACACAAAATCTAGCCATTACACACAATTTACCAAACTCGGTGGGACCAAATAGTAACACTCGGTTAGACCGATTCAGTTCAAAATGTGAACGTTAGGTTTTTCGGTGGGACCGATATGCTCAACATCGGTGGGACCAAGATGATCAACTCAGTGGGACCGATGTGCTAGGGTTAGGGTAAAACCTCAACTCGGGTTGACCGATTACACAAACTTGGTGGGACCGACTTTGGTAATAAGCAAACAGAGAGTTGGTCAGGCAAACTCAGTGGGACCGACTGCATATCTCGGTGTGACTGAAATGATTGCAACAGGCAACAGATAGTTTGCAAGCCCATCTCAGTGAGACCGAGATCCCATTGGTGAGACCGAATTGATTAGGGTTTCTGGCAATGGCCATGTCAAGTGAACTCGGTGGTGCCGGATAGATCAAATCGGTGGGGCCGAGTTTGACTTTTGGGTTGGGACATATGTGGAAATGAGAAAGTGGTTGAGGGCTTTGGAGCATATCACTAAGCACTTTGAGCAAGCAAGCCATTAAGCAACACCTCATCCCCTTTTAATATTATTGGCTTTCCTATGGACTCAATGTGATCTTGGATCACTAAAATAGAAATGAAGAGCCTTGAGATTTTGCCAATCTTATGTCCTTAGCTTCTTAAAGGGGCTCCACATCCTCTTGTCCATGCCATGCCATTGTTGAACTTTCTAAAATATGTTAGTTAAGAATATTAGTCCAACAAAAGATATGTTGTCATTAATTACCAAAATCACCCAGGGAGCACTTGTGCTTTCAATCTCCCCCTTTTTGGTAATTGATGACAACATACATCAAAGCTTTAGATAAAGATATGACGAATAACAAGTAAAGCTTTGGAAAGACATGTAACATGCATATGCTCCCCCTACATGTATGCAATCATGTGAATGTGAATATAAGAGCATGTGAGTGCATGACCATGACAGAGCAAGCAATGAGTTACATGTATCTTGGCTATATGCATCAGAGAAAATGATGTAGATATAGGAAATGTACCTCCATGTTCATGATTCCTTCTTGCAAACAATATGTACAGTAGCAAGAAATCATCATGCACGTGGATGTGATGCATATACTTACCTTGTGGTCTTGAGGTGGCTTTGGTATAGGTGAACCTAAGTAAACAAGGTTAGATAACACACGAACACCTACAGGACAAAGCAATTTGAGAAACCACAAGAGTACCAAGATTGGGATGACATGTAGAGAGTGAGGACTAGGTACTCTATTGGATATAGACATGTCCCCAAAGAGTAAAGATATGCAATGAATTCAAAGATTTCCTCCCCTTAAATGTCTT